>NC_133009.1:31074400-31380052 GCF_048564905.1 Vicugna pacos
ATCTACCATGTTTTAGTAGGTGCTCAACATCTGACTCTGAACAATTTCTACCCTCAAAAGCCAGATGCCACCATTCCTGTTCTCATCAGAATATTGATTCTGCCAAGTATCTGCTTCTTTTGTTAATTATTTTAAATTCAAATCACAAATTAGGCCTGAATTGTGAGGCTTAGGCCACATGCCGATTCTACAAAAAAAAAAAAAAAAAAAAAAAGACAAAAGAGGAAAGTAAGTTTGAGGTTGAAATTCTCCTTCAAAGGGTGTAGAGAACATGAAAGGAAGTTACAATACATTGAAAATATCTACCAATTTGTGTATTGCTTCTACGATTAGAAGGTAATGACCTTCATAGTCATGAAGAGATGATTAAGGAAAAATAATGACTATCTAAAATTAAATTTTAGTTGACAAATTATTGTAAATTTCTTGTAGAATCATAGCTTATTTGTTGGTTTAAATGATCATGCAAATATATTTGAAAGAGGTTTGAAATGTAATCATGTAATTTTTTTCCCATGTAAATTTTATCTTTTCAACAGCTTTTCCTCAATTTCCAAACCAAATATTCAGTTCATAAAAATCTATGAACATTGTCCAGTACAATTATTCCTTTTTGATAACTTCTAATTGAGTTCTAAGAAAAGCTGTAATGGAAATAATATAAAGATTCATGCTTTTACCCACATTATTGCTTAATATATATTAATAAATATAATTAAACATTTGAGATTATTAATTATTGATATTATTAATTATTAGAAAAAATTTTCAGTCTGGATTGTAAAAGGAAATAATTCTTGAAAATTATAAAGTAACTGAGATAATTTTTCTAAATATTAAAAATATAAATATACATTAACAATATTCAAAATATTATGTTTAAAAAAATTTGTACATATGTGCTATAGAATCATTAGTTTATTTGCTATTCTCTCAGGAATCAATTGATATTCCTTAGAGGCAAGACACAAAATATTTTTAAGTATATATTATTTATATAGACAACACTAGAGACCCTAAAGATTTCTTAAATATAATAATGCATACACTCATTTTTTCCAGATTTAGTTATATTTTAGTTATATGATATAGAGGGAAAAGCAATATAATCAATTAAAAACTGAGAAAAGGCATCGTGTATAAAGGGCAGAATTAGGTTTTCAATTCAGTGTAAACCTGGCATTGAGTTAGCTGTCCTTAAATTTCATACTAGGGTATTAAATACCAGCGTACCCATAGTAAAAGACAATATTAACAGGTAATTTTGCAGCTTTTCTTATTTTTAATAAAAAATACCTTGTTATAAAATTAGAATTAAATGTCCTAATACATATGTATGTTGAGAAGAAGAGGAATAACAAGACACACTATAACATTTATGTTTTGGCAATTCTAACAGGCCAAATTGATCTAAACAAACAAACAAAGAAACTCTTGTTTTCTCAAAGAAGTGGATATAGCTCATTCTTAACTTGACTGTGAAGCTGACTTTCCCAAAAAGAAAAGCAAATTGTCAGGTTCTCAAATGCCAGTCCTGTTGGAAGAGTGCTCACTGGGAAAACTCACAGAGATGGGAGGTGTACTGAGCAGGTGGCTGGGTCCCTGATCACCTAGCATGCACCCTCGTCTAGCGGGGCCTAACGCCACACTCCAGGAGAGGGATGCTCATCCGTGGGCCACATGATCCTTTAAGCTGGTGACTGCTAAAGTGCCCCCTTGCTGTGGGACTGGGTTCAGGACACAATAGCAATAAAACAGGGCCAGAATCTTGGCTCCAGTCCTATCCTGCCAGTCCAGTATTTTTGGATGGAATAGCACAAGCCTTTCATTGGCAGGATCAGAGGCCTCGGTCTGGGCACTAGACTGTGTCGGCTTTCTTCAGGGCTGTGTCTGAGCCAACTTCACTCCCAGGAGGTCAGCTTCCTGGAGATCAGTTTTGGTCAAGTAAACACCAACTTTTCACGGAAATAATTAAAATGATAAAGTTTGAAGTAATTCTAATTACCGTAGTAATCTGTATTTTCAATGCCATTTATAATCTTAATGGAAATGATGTAGTAATATTTTTTATCTCTTTCTCCACCATCCTAGAAATTTCCCATCTTTCCTATCCTATTAATATACAATCTTACATAAAAGATCTGAGGTAGAATACAGTTTAAATTCTTCACGAATCTCTTTTTCAAATAGACTTTATTTGTTTTCTTCAGACTCAAACATTTGAATATATAAATTATGTGACTTCACATCTGCCCTGGGGATATGAAGATCCTATTACCAATGGTCTAAAGAAAAATGTAGATTTCCCTTTGGATTTTAGATTGTTTGAAATCTATAAAAATCTCAACGTTATTAATGCTCTCAACTTTAAAAAAGCAAATTCTTACTTTAGTGGTAGATATTTATATATCATGTATTTTTTCAATAATGTATTATTTACATCTTTCAAGTATTATAACTAATACTTAAATGAATAAATCAACCTTTCGGTGCATAATGCTATATTATTTACAGTGCTGTACATATAGGGGAATGGGTATAACCACTAATGGGTTTGAGATTTCTTTTTGAAGTGATAAAAAGTTTTTAAAAATAGATAGTGGTGGTATTTGCACAACTCTGAGTACATTTATAACATCAAATTATATACTTTTAAAAAATTAATTTGATGATATTTGAATTAAATAAGTTTAATAAACAGCTATATATATATATATATATATATATATATATATATATATATATCTAAATGTTAGCATACGGAAAAGGAAAAGAACAACCGTCATGATTTTTTTTTCAGGCATGTAGGGTGGGAGGAGTCGGGGAGCAGAGGAAAGTGGTGGTGTGAGGAATAAGAAGAGGGCTGGTGGAATTCGGCCCGTGCTCCACTTCTTCCCGCCACTGCCATGTTGAGTCAGTTACCTTGAACTTTGCATCTCAACTGTTTTAACTGCAAGTCCAGGACGGAGCTTTGCAGTGTGGAATTTCCTCCACTGCTCCCTAGCTATGGGATGTTGCACAAGTTTCTTGGATTTCTAAAGTTTCTGTTTCATCGTATGTAAAATGAAACAATATGATCCAGTTCAAGGCTGTTATGAGGAATAAAGGAGATGACATTCTTTATGGTCCAACAATAAATAGATAAAAGCACTGAGCCAGCTAGGATTTAAAATGATTCTTTTTGTAAATTAAATAATATATTTTTTGTGGTACAATCATCACTAATTTTTATTAATACTGTAAATTCATGTTTTCATTTACTTAGTTTAAGGTATATCTTTGCATAGAATCTTTTCTTTTTTACTTTTTTATTGAAGTATAGTTGATTTACAATGTTGTATTAATTTCTAGTGGACAGCATAGTCATTCATTTTTATATATATATATTCCTTTTCATATTCTTTTCACTATAGGACATTATGAGGTATTGAATACAGTTCCTTGTGCTATACAATAGGACCCTGTTGTTTATTTTATATGTAGTAGTTAGAATCTACAGATTCCAAACTCCCAGTTTATCCCTCCCCACCCCTTTCCCCCCAGTTACCATAAATTTATTTTCTAACCTTTGCACAGAATCTTATTACTCAGCTTCCCAGTCTGGCCTTCATTGTCTGACCTCCTCCTTTATTGCTGCTTTGTCCAGCAGATTGTTTTTAAAAATATATGATTTTATGCCTTCTTAATTTGTGACCATTACATGACAAAATACACTCAAGACTTAAACTGCTGCCACACGAGGTATCGGGTTTCATCAGGACTGAACACAATTGAATAGCCGTCTCTTTTGGTAATCCTGTAATTCTGAGATATTCAATTTAAATATATAACGAATAAAATACAGAATGAGAATGAAAACTTAAGATGTACTTTTTTTCTGAAAGTTAATTAAGCTTGAATGTAGTCAACGTAGAATATATGAGGAAATATTCTTTTCATTCTGTGTACCCAACGCCTCGTAGACTGCCTCATGCATGACACGCCACAGAATAAACAACTTGTTGAATTAATGTGTTTGGCTCTTTTTGCATTGTTTTCTCTCTTCCTCTTTCTCATACTACGTAAATTTCAAAAAGTTTGATCTAATATTTCATTCTGCCTATTTTACGTAGGGCTATAGCAAGAGTGTCCTCTCATGCTTTAAAGTAGTCTTTGTACTAATTAACTCCTTACAGCAGCATAATATTTCACTGGTTGGTTGACTGATTGACTGATTGCAGGAAAATCTTTACAGAGTCACAGAACTGTTATGTATATATTTAACTGCTATGTAGATTACTCATTTTAAAATGGCTTAGGAAACAAGTGGCATATATTTACTAAGCCAGTCTCACAACTTTCTGTCCTACCCTCGATACTCAGGTAGAACAGAATGTTCATTTATTTATCATGTTTAGTATCTCAGACTCACAGTCATCTGTCCAAGCTTTTAGTGCAAAAGCGCATTTCTTAACAATGAAATGCACAATGGGAATATATGATTAAACATTTATAGGACTTGAAATGTTAAAAATAATACACAATAATAGGATTTCAACAAGGGCAGTGACATCTTTCTGTAAGCGAGCAGGACCCTATGAGGACTTCCTGGGACAGACCCCACCCCCGGATCCTTGCTGTAGCTCCTCTCTGAAGGACCCAGATAATAGGATCTCACCCAGATTCTGTGAGTTTTTCAGATGGTAAAAGCTGCCACCAACTGGCAGAAATTAACTACTTGATGATCATGAGCACGTAGCCCCCAGACCTTCTGGCACCTAAGAACTAATCACCATCAACCAATCAAAGAATTGTGCCCAGCTGATCCCAGACCCTAGGACGCTCCTCCCTCAGCGGCCTTTGAAAAGGCTCAGCTTTAAAAAGGCTCAGCTCAACCTTCTGGGGCGTTCAGGGATTTTGGGGGCAGGAGTGACCGTTCTCCTTGCTTGACCCTGGAATAAACATTTCTCTGCTCCAAACTCAGACATTTCGGTTTGTTTGGTCTCACTGTGTGTCAGACACATGAACCTGCGTTTGGGAAAACTTGGGGAAAGCCAGCCTAGGCGTCTGTGCTCGCGGCAGGAAGACGTTGGCCAGGGGCAGCCGCTTCTCTGGATCCCAGCAGCTGCCGGAACTCACTTGGCCCTGGGGCGCCGGGTGGGACTGACTCCCCCGGACAAGCGTGGCCGCCGGAGCTTGAGGCTGTTTGAAGCCAGAATATCAGGAGCCACATCCACACTCGGCGTCGCCTGGAGGTGAGTGACTCCAGCTCGCACAGCTGGGAATTCTCTCTACTCCGTCTGGGCTCATCCCCACGGGGAAGTGAGTTCATCGCGAACCACTCTGTGTCTGTTCTCTTTTGAGAGCTGGACCCATCTGTTTGGAGGCCTCTGTCTAGGGGTGGAAGTGGAACTTTGAGATGACACCTTCTCTGATTTTTCTGTCTGTGTGATGGTAGCTTATCTGTTGTTTGTGTTTTTGCGTGCATGCTTTTGGGGCGAGCCACACCAGCTTGTGCCCGATGGGAGGGTTCTACCCGCTCGGCCTGTACTCATTCCCTTCTGGGAAGTGAGCTTGTTGGGAGCCACTCTGGGTCTGTTCTCTTTCAAGAGTTGGACCCATCTGTTTGGAAGCCTCTGCCTGGGAGTGGAAGTGGAATTTCGGCTCTACATCTCCTCTGATCTTTTGTTTGTGGGACCAATTTTGTTGTTGGTATGTTTGTGTCAGAATTTGCATTGGCCGGTTGAGACGTCTTTGAGTAACGGAGCTTGTGTGTGATGACACCAGGTGTCCTTCCCTACTGTGTGGACTTCACCTTCGGTGGAGCAGTGATTGGCATTTTGCCTTTCTAGCCTTGGTCACTCATTCAGCTTCATCTTTGATGAGGTATTGATTGGGGTTCTCCCTTTTTTGACTGATGGGGTGTTGCTTGGCAATCTCTTTTGGGGCTGTGACCTTGAGAGACCATTTTGAATTGTTTTCTTGGTATTTGATATTGTCAGCCATAAATAATTAAGTGTGGATGATCAGAGCTCTGTTCCATCTTATAGACCCCCTAGGGTACATTTTGTAAAACTGGGGGTACTTCAGCTATGCTCCCATAAATGAAAGAAAATATTTTTTTATTGTAACACGTGTGGGCTCAGTACTCTGAGATCTGGAGAAATGGCCCATGATGGCTCTGCTATTATATCAAGGTGGGCCTTTTGCCATTTGGTTTATGTCTTGTGTGTGTGTGTGTGTGTGCGCGCACGTGCGCGTGCATGCACGTTGGTACCTGAGTCCAAATCATCTCCTGGTTTTGCTGAAAGTGAGGCATGGGAATGTGAGGGAATGATACATACATTATTATCTAATGGATAATTGGGAACTGAAAAAAAAATCCCTGAAAGTAGTCAAGGTCGTTGGGGTTTTGTAAAAGCAGTTAGAAGAGGAACGTGCATTTCTCTTCCTGTGCTTTTGATGATCTACTTGGGCTCTCAAAAAAATATATATTTAGGGAAAAAATTAACTTGTGAATAAGCTGTATTAAACTGACCTAAAAGTAAGTGCTTACAAATTATATACTTTAATTATAAATAAGAAGATAGGACAAATTTCAGGTGCATGTGATCTAGAAAATATTCAATATTGAATTACTATCTGATGTTAAAGCTAGCTTAAGCTTGTTGGTATAATCAATATAGACAAGTCTTTTATTGTCTGTAATACCTAGGTTTACTGAAGGCCAGTAAGTTCATGTTCTTTCTGTTACAGAATTTGTCAGCAGAAAGAAAAAAAATTAACTTGGTATGATGAAATTCTTATAAGTGAATTAAATGCAAATGAGATAAGAGCTTTGGGGTAAACTCTAGAAATAATTGTGTTTTAAGAATGTGTACTTTAAAATGATCCTTCCAGATATTTGGTAACTTGAAAAATTTTAGAGTTATGCTAAATTAAATTGAACGATGGAAGTTTATTGAGTAGTTGAATAGTGAGGTCATTCCCAAATGAAATAAGACACTGAAACGGTCACTAGAAATTAAGTGTTGAGGATTCTAATTTAAATATGTAATTGAAGCTACTAAAAATAATGGGGGAACACTGCAGTATACAGTGGGAAATTAGGATATATGTTTTGAGTAAAAAAGTATGAGGCATGGAATTGCATTTTGTTTAGCGAAAAGAAAGTGATTTGGTCCTCTAGCTGATTGTTTCCAGATGGGGAAAAAAGAGAGGCAAACTAATATGGATACAGAAAATTGTGAATGGTTTGTAAAAGGGGACCCCTAAAGAAAGGAGTTCTGTGCATGGTTCAACTAAGATTAGATTAAACTTAATTAGGTAAGTGGATTTTATTATTAAAAGTAGGCTGGCGCAAGGACTAGATTTGTTTCCTCTCTGTTAAAAGAACAACTTTACTTAGCATGCTTCTAATAACAGATTGTGTGAAAATTTTGATTATTTTTGGCCAACTTCCTATCAAGCTGTAACTAAAATTCTCTTGCCTTTAGCTAACTTCGAGATGCTTTGAAGGGTCCCTGATAAAAATATGAAGCTGACTAGGATTGGTTGGTTTGCTGAATTGCACAGGAAGCATTGTCAAGTAAGTGATGAGCCCCCTCAGATTCTGTGGTATGGATAAATTGTTGTTAATCTGGACATTCTAGAAATTGTATGGACAGTCTAGAAACTTCTGAGATTTGCTTTATGTCCTGGTATAATGCTATCAGTCATAGTCCTGGTTATCTTGAGATGTTGTATGTCACAGCAACTTAATTAAGCTTCTTTGTCAAAAATATTATAATCAGATCTTTTACCCTGCCTTTTAGAGTCTATTGTCATTCACAGAGAGTTAAGCCAATGCTTTGCAAAACTGCTTCATGTTCAAGAAGATTTATAAAAGGGACTTTTTGCCAAGTACAGGTTTCTTTTTAAATCATACTGCTGAGCCAGGTACGATATTTTAAAAGTCTAATGAAAACTCTGATTATATAGAAGTGTTAGTAAAAAGGTCTAATTACACAGGATTAAGTGAGCTGATGAATATGGTTGTAAATTTTTTGGTTTTGTCTGAAATATTACTGGCTTTTGATCTACATTTTTTAGTTGAACTTTGTAATCTGTCAAATTGTTTTCCAAAGTGTTTGTACCATTTTATATTCCCAGCAGCATAAATGTGTCTGAACCTATATCCTTAGCCACACATGGTATTGTTAGTGTTTTTAATTTTAGCTCTTCTAATAATTATTTCATTGTGGATCATTTTTCATCTCCTAGATGAATAATAACAAACACTTTATCAAGAGTGAATTGGTTATTTGTCTATCTTGTTTTCTTGAGTGGCCTATCAAATAATTTGTCCATTTTAAAATTCTTTTTTTTCATCTTTGTTGTTTTCATTATTCAATTGTAATTTCTTTCAGAATTCTCAACGCAAAATTTTTGTCAGATACATACAGCTACACACATACATACATGTATACACATACATGATAGTTTTCAAAGAGGAACATTAATTTTGATAAAGTCAGATTTATCAGTTTTTTCTTTTATAATTCATGCTTTCTACATTCTATCTAAGAAGTTATATAATCAAATCACAAAAAAATTCCCTTATGTTGTCTTAGTTTTATAAATCAGCTCTTATATTTTGGTCTATGATCTATTTCCATTTAATTTTTTATATGGTGTAAGGTAAAAGTTAAAGTTCAATTTTTTCCATATGACTATCTAATTTCCATTTTTTGAAAGGATTACCCTTTGTTAATTGAGTGATAGTGGTACATTTATTGAAAATCAGTTGACCCTGTACATGCGCCTCTATTTCTGAACTCTATTCTATTCCATTCCTCTGTATGTCTGTCCTTATGTTAATACAAAATTATCTTGATTTCTCTAGCTATATATTAATCTGTTATTAATTTTATCCCCAAATAGTCCATGGTTTTGATTCCACTTTAAATGGCATTAAAATTTTAAATAAATGTCCCATTGTTCACTGCTTGCATACAGATTTACAATTGATTTTTGTTCTTTGATCCTGTATCTTGTAATCATTACTGAACTTCTATTTTTAAATATATTTTTTGTAGAATTCTCAAGATATTCTCTATGCATAGTCATGCCATTTCTGAACAGAGTGCTTTACTTCTTCTCTTGCTATCTGTGTACTTTTATTTTTTCTTGTCATATTGCACTAGTTAGGACCTACAGTACCAAGTTACATAAAAATGGTAAATGCAGACATCCTTGATTTGTTGTCAGTTTGAGTCTCCTTTATTCTGTTTTGCATGGATTGATTTTCAGATATTAAACTAAACTTGCATTCCACAAATAAGCTTTCATAGATGGTTCATGATCAATTTTATGTTGGATTTAGATTGCTGAAAATATGTTGATATTTTTGCGTATATGTTCACAAAGGATGTTAGTCTGTAGTTATCTCAGTATTAGGGTAATTCCATCTGGTCTGACTGCTTACTATTTAGTCCTCTGTGTTCCACTAACAGGAAGTCCCCTGTGGTCCCCTGAACATCAGATAATGTTTCTAACTCTGTTCCTATCTTATGGTATTCTTTCTGCTGAAAGTCTCACCTGTGTTCTCTTGGCTTACTTCTACATTCTTTAAGACTTCTAAATCCTTCCCAGGCTAGGTTATCCAATGACATGTGCTTTACTTGCCTTTAATCTATTTCTTGTGGTGTCCAGTTGACTGCTTATATCCCTCTCTTCTTCACTAGGATTCGAGACCTTTAAGAGCATGAAGCAGGACCTACCCACTATTGTATAAGCAGCAGAACAAGAAGATGGTATTAGTTATAAATGAATAAGTGAGCAAATAAGGGGAGAGGCTGTTTCTTGGGAAGGAAAGACACTTTAAGTTCATGTAAGTCAGAAAAATTACTAAGAACAGTTTTAGTTATAAGGAATATCAAAATTTGTCTGGGAGACAAATATGGAAATCACATTAATATGGCTTTAGGCCACTAAATGATTCTAATATAAAATATTTCTGTACTTTACATAAGTGTAAAATGATACATTAAAGTTACTTGATCCATACATTTATGAAATGCTTGTTGGAACAAAAACATTTCTGTAGAGATTTCAGAGATTAAAATAATTTTCTGTTATTATAAACTATAGGTTTCCACATCTGTAAATTTTTCTATAAACCTATTAAGAAGCACAACATTTTAAAAGATATGCTTATGACTTACTATTGCTTTTACTCTACTTTTTTGACTCCTTTTGAAATCATAATAATTCTATTTTTAAAATCTATTGGTAGTGTCATTATTCAAAAACTGAGTTGAAGATTCAGATTTATTTCTATACCTCATATAATGTTATCTGAGGATATTGACCTTTACCTAAGGATATTGATGTTTGTATTTTGGTCAGGGTATATACATATATATAACATTATATAACACAATATAGATCACAAATTTTTTTCTGTTATTGACATTAATATATTTGCCATTTATCTTCTTTAAACCATAGGAAGCTTAACTCCAAAATACTTTAAAAATATTTTTCTTTCTTCCCCACAGTATCTCTCAATTTTTTCAGTATTTTTTTGTATGTTTCATAAAATATATTCTGATGCTTATGCATGGAACACAATGTGATTTACTGATTGCCAACCCCAGAGTCTTCTGTCAGTCTTGATTCTGCTCAATTTAACAGTGGCCTTGCACACAGTCAATCACAATGTTCTTATCCCTTGACTTTATGGGCTAGCCGTGAATTCTCATCTTGCATCTTATCTTTCCAATCATCCTTTTTCCCTGTGTAGCAAAGACACTTCCTAAGAGTCCTAATACGCTACTTAGAGTTTACAATTAACGGCAAGGGTCAGTTGAAGCACCATGGGGGCTTCTCAATGCTGCTGTGTCTCCTGAACTCACAGTCCACACAGGGCTTAATAGTAATAGGAACCCACGGAACATTATACAGAGAAAGAATGTGTCATCTGATCATAATGTGTTTCTTCATAAATAGTCCATGTTCAGGACTCTGGATTTTTGTTCCTGAAGCAGACAGTGGTTCCTACTTCAGGATAGTGTTTATATTCTAAGAAAAAAACACTAGACTTTCCTTCAGTTGGCAAAGCTTTTAGAATTAATACATGCCTGATATTAACCAATTTAATAGAATTAGTACCTTGATCCCATATAGGACAAAACAATGCATTATTCTATACTTAGCATGAGTGTTACAAAAAAAAAAGGTGCACTCAAAATCAAAGCATGCTAGACCAGAAAAATGTCAGTTATTAAATGTTACATATTTCCTTTTTAAAATGATTATATATGTGTGTATATATATATATATATATATATATAAAATCCTATTTGCAAGTTGGCCTTTCAACTGAAATATGCTATGCATATGAGTAGTTTAGTTTATTCATCCAATTTCTTGGGATTTGCCTAGACAATTTAACTCTATTCAGTGATTCAAATGTTACAATGAATATAATATTTTAAGCAACCAGTTAAACTCCTTGAGATATTTGGATTTACCAAGGTTGCAAAGTCATTAAAGGATGAAATAGGGTGATATTGAAATTTCCTCATGTCTGTTTGCTAACCTCCCTTATCAGTTCAATCAGCAATCTTAAGGCATTGAGTTTATTGACCTCTCTAGCAGAGCTTATTCTTAAAATTTATATTCGAAGAACTTAATCTGTGAGAATTATGTTGAGAGCACAGAATTTATGAAGCAGAAAGGACAGTATAGACATCAGAAGAATCAGGTATGAAAAATAGCTCTTCCATATCTCAGTTGTGTGACCTGGTCACAAACATGTAACTGTGTGCTGTGTTGAGAGATGAACAATGGGTGTGTGTGTGTGTGTGTGTGTATAAAAGGAATCTTTGTAAAGATGATGATTAATTGGGCCAGTTCTTTGGAGTATCATAATAGAAAAAATGCCTATGGATTTCTCCACAACAAGCAAACCTAGACTGGACATATTTTTCAGGTCATAATGAAGGTAGGAAAGATCTCTAAGGAGTCTCCTAAAAACAAACAAACATGATCTGTGCCCTGCAGGGGGTGGGGAGGGTTGGTGTCAGAGTGAGGCCTTCATGATCAAGGGATAAGGCTTTAGTGGCTGGAAACAAAGGCAGGAGCTGGTGGAGGAGGATGCCAAGATACTTGGAACTCCAGGTTTGAGGAGTGGGGAAGGAAGGTGGTGGCAGGGAGTCAGAGCAGCAGAGGGCCTTCTAGAACTGCAGGAATCCAAAGGGGCTGATTTTTCCTGAAGACATGGAACACTGCTGTGAGATTTTAAAGCTTGGGGACACCAGTGTGGATAATCTGAGCCTGAAACTCCCATCTGAGGACTCCAATGACCTGAGGTTGGGAGCCCATTCTGGCTGCTAGACATAGCAGAAGCAAACCTTTTCTGGAGGCTAGAGTCACACATGCTCCCACGGAGTAAGCTTGATTTGTAAGAATTCTTGCCCACACGCACCAGTAGACATCTATAAAAATATTTAGACTCACACTCTTTGTAACAGAAAACCCTTTTTTAAAAAGCCTTTTGCCAGGATAATTGAAAAAGAAACAGAGGAAAATAATACAGCAGTGAAAATTAATGGATTCCATCCACATTTAGAAACATGGCTGAATCTTACCAACCTAATATTACAAGTGGCAAAGGACTTCTTTCCGCAAGGGCAGACTAGCTGTTTCAGACCAATGCTCCCACTTAGAACAGCTAGGAAAGCTGTAATGATCTGCCTGAGAGCTAACAAGCAGTGAAAAGTACAGGGACAACATCCACTAAAGTGAAAAGCAAGAGAGAAACGCCTAGCATTTGAGGCTTCCTTTTCTACAAGAGCATCTGCCAGTTCTGGACTAGGAGGTGGAAAAATGGGAAACTATCCAGAGACTTTATATCCTTTAAATTCTTACGGGGAAAACATGGAGTCTAGAGTCTGCCAAAAAAGGAGGGAGAGGGAGGGAGAGAGAGGGAGGAGGGGAGAAAGACGGAAAGAGAGAGAGACGGACATAAAGAAACACAGAGAGACTGGTAAAATCCCTGAACCAGAATAGATGGCCTCTCGCAACACAGGAACATGCGCCAGCTTAGAAATAAATGCCTACTTGAAAATATCCCTCAAACAAAAACTAAGTGAATGTTTGACCTGCAGAGACACCTGGAGTGTCTTCTCTAAGCAGAAGGAAAATGACAACAGATGGAATCTTGGAGATGCAGATAGAAATGAAAAGGAATGGAAAATAAAAACTTGCAGGTGATTCTAAATAAATCAGTGATGAAACAATGTATGTGATGCCTTATTCTGAACATATGTGTATAATAAAAACAAGAGCATATAAACTATGAGGGAACAAGCAGTTAACATATTCTAAGGTAATCTGTATTGACGAAGTAAAAGTAAAAATGTCAATTTTTTGTAAGTCAAGTATGTACATTATAATTTCTAGGATAACCACCAAGGAGAGCGTGATGAGTGACAGCCGTCATAACTATTTCTACAGAGCAGAGAATACACAAATCATCTAAAGAAAGCAGTCTCAAATATAAGCTGCTTACAGGGAGACAGCTGAAATACGCCTTCAGAAAGTTTCAAAAAGTTTGAAAATAAAATAATGAAAAAAAGATAAACCACACAGGACATGAGCCAAAGGAAAGTGACATAACTATGTTAATATCTACCACGTTAGAATTTAAATCAATACAAACAAAATTAAGGAATTAAGTGATAATTTATAGATGTAAATTAATTTACCAATAGTATATAAGAATTATAAACTTGTATGCTCTACACAATGAATGAAATGACAAGGGGTTGTTAAAATTATACCAAAAAGAATGGGTAACAGACAAGAGATCAAAAAATGGGGTTTCCAAAATATCAAATATGAAGAAAGAGTTATAATGCTTATTAATTTAAAAGGGCATCATTTAAGGCATTGATTCAAATGGTATATTGTTATAATAATTAAAACAAGCCTTTAGTCATATGGTACCTTACAAAATGCCTGTTCATGAAAATACAGTTAAAGGTATATCTCTTGAGAACATTATTTATATTGATAATTATCATTATATGTAATAAACTGTACATTTTCAAAATCTATGAGTACATTATCCATAAAGAATTTAGAAAACATTATCTACGGAGAATTATCTCTCATTTATCCAGATCTATTATATTTGGTTATCTCTTTAGTAGCTAGCATAATGTCAAATATGGTTCAGTATAACATTTTATTTTGGATTTAAAAAATCTTCTAAAGAGCAGATGAGCTCTAGTCAAAGCTAACAGAATGTCGACTTTGCAACTTAAAATTATTTTAGCATTTTATTCTTAAATTATTTAAAACACAATATAGAAAAAATGTTAAAATATGAATTATTAAAATAATTCTACCATAAAAACATTTTAATTTTTGCATTTTTATCTTTGCATTTTCTCAAAATGCATTACACTATTTATCAGTATGATACCATCTGATATACTGCTTTGTCTCCATGATATTAAAAATATTAAATATTTTGGTATATTATAATCATCATTTGAACAAGCAAATGTTTTATTAATTTGGCATATAGTAACAAGTTAGTAACATATAGTTGCTAACAAGTTATTATTGTATAACTTTCCTTTCATAAGTAAACTGAAACTTGGTCAAACAATGAGCACCTGTTAAGTATTTAATGTACAGAATGGGAGAAAAATGTCCAGAGATCGGAAAGAAAGAAAACTCATGGTTACTGTACTGTACTGAAGAATCTGAAATTGATTTAGCTAGCTAGAACACTACAACTTAAAGAAAGAACAACCTTTCAATTTCGTCGAAGTTCGAGAAGTTCATGACCATTTCTGCTGTTATCTACTTATTAAACTTTATAATCTTGCCAGTAATAAACATTTTAATTTTGTTTAGCATGTTTCTTGGAATACTTATGTTTTGACACCGTGGATGTTTTTTGACCCTTCATCTTGTCTTCACCTATTAGTAATTTAAGACATGTGACAATCCTAAGATGTTTCAGGATCTTCTGCTACGTATGAGTTCCTGAACACCCTCCAGTGTAAAAATCATTCATTACAAGAAATAGGACTGTGAGAATAATAGAGTTGGTGCCAATAACTTAAAACCCAGTACCCTGTGATTAGAGCCTTAATAAAGGCAGTTAACAATCCTGATACAAATATTAGTCAAATTAAATCTCTACTGGAATTTGCACCTGGAATGACAATCATTTGTAGCTTTACATTTGAGACTTGTGTTTCCCTATATGGGAAAAAAAAAGTTTAATCAAAGTTAATAAACAAAATCCAGCAGAAGCCATTTTTATGAATCATTATTTCAAAATAAAGGGCAGCATGCCCTTAAGCATCTCTTCTACACGTGAACATTCCCAGGAGACTTCAGGGAGTTGAGCAGTTCAAACCCATCAACTAGCTACTTCCTACACAAAAGGAAAGGGCTTCTGTGGGATTTTCCATATTTTTAAGGATTGCTTCAAAACATTAGCTGGGAAAAAATTGCATATAAATGAGCATGTGCTCGCTGATATCACCCTCTTATTTACCCAACATATGGAAGCCAATTCATATGATAAAAAAATGTTATAGAACAGAATGCCAATCAACTTTTCCTTTCCTGTAGTAAAGCTTTATCAAAATTTGTTTTCTTTTTTATATACTTTTACAAAGCTCCTTGCATTTGGGCATTTTGAGCTAATAAACCCTTTATGTTAAGTGGCTTAAGCCTCTTTCCAACATATTTTCATTTTAAAAATCATCAGGATTAACGTTTGCTCATATTGTTTCATATGCCTACTTTCATTATTCACTTTTTAAACCCTATGGTGAATAGGAAACTTACAATTAATTAATGCCTTCGCTTCACTTGTGTAGAGCTGCATACGTGGGTATTCCAATTCATATTCCACTGTTTGCCATCATGGAGAAGAAAGAAATACATCAATTTTGACGTGTAGATTTGATTTCCCCTTGAATGACTATACAAAATGGTTTCCTTGTATATTTGTGTAGCAAACTATATACTTTATTAAACCAACTATTTTATTAAAAATATATTATGTGAGCACCACAGGGCCTAATTCCATCATTCTAGTAAATCAGCATGCCTTGTCTATTTCAAATCAGTAACAGATCTTTTATAATTTTAAAAATTATGTTAATAACGTTCTAATATTTAAGATGCAATGCTATTTTTAAATGAAGTAGATAATAGTAGTAACACACATAGTACCTGCTCTAAGTACGTACATAATCACATAGTTTACCACATATTTTGAGAGAGTTGTTAGTTTTCAGAATATAAAATGATTCTGACTCTCAACTAATCACAAAGATGGCTTCCTGTCTCTATGGGTTTTTGAATTCCTAGCTCTTCACTTTGCTATTTTTTACCTCATTCAGACTCTTTTCCATTGTACTATAAATGGAATAAGACAGAATTCAGATAGATGATGCTTGGAAACCAATGGCTTTATTTAACCAGAATAACAGGACCCTTAATAATACAGTAATGTTGAGAGAATTCAAACCATTTCAGACGGCTGTATAATCAAGTTTCTATGAACAAAGCTCAGAATTAAAGGAACTATTATATGAAAAAAATCACTTCCAGCGTGTATTTATCCCATCATCTCTAATTTTGAGAATTGAATTTTAATATTAGGACTGTTAGTTGCTAGTGTTCAAAACATCTATTAAAAAACTTAAACTGTAACTGTAAATATGCCAAAACAGTGTTCCACAAGAGCGAATGCTTCAATGTATTCAATAATCATGTATTGAGTTTCTATTCTGTGCCAGTGATGTAAGGAGGAAAAAAAAGAATAAAGACGCATACTGAAGAAATCCTGACATTTGAAGGGTTAAGGAAGAGACACTTAGAAAAGGGCTGAGAAAGAGATACTGAAAAAGAGAAAGCAGTGTCTCAGAAACCAAAGAAAGACAGGATGAAAAGGAGGATTGTCAAGAATATCCAGTATCACGTAAATGTCAACGAAATAGGGACTGAAAAGTCTCAGTCCATTTCACCTGTCCCCAGCAAGCAAAGGTAGGAATGACCTTCCCTGGAGGAAGTAATTGCATGTAAGTTTAGATGTCAAGTGGCTATTGTGTTAAAAGTAAATATGTAAAGTGAATGCATGTAAAAACTGATGAAATCTGAATAAGGCCTGTTGTCTAGTTAAGTGTCGCACCAATTTGTGAATTTTCTGGTTATGTAAGGAAGTACTTTTGGGAGAAACTGTGTGAAGAGGATACAGGAATCTGTGTCATATTTTTGCCATTTCCTGTGAATATATGATTATATCAAAGTAGGAAAAAAAAAGCCTAACCCAAGAAAATTTGAACCCAATACTATTCTCAGTGGAAAGAAAAAAATATAATCGTAAACAAGCTTGAATTCTATTTGATAGCTTGCTTTTCATAGTACTTGGGGTGTGAGAATTTGGGCAGTACTCTAGGATTGAGCAAATGAGTAAGTGTATTGATGTTAGGAGTCAGGGATCTCACTATACAAGAGAGTAAAAAAGATGGAATGAGAAAAGGCAAGAAAAGATGCTGTGGTGTTAGATTATAATCAGATATAGCAATATAAATTCAAGATTTCAACATACATCAACATTATAGCAATATGTGTTTATACATCACTCAATGTATAGTTTACTCATGTGGTTAATGTATTGTGTGTTGTGGGGGAAAAGGATAAAAATACGGAGTGAGGTAGGGCATTGGAGATTTCTGAATTTATGATTTTGTAAAGGACTTGATACGCTCATTACTACTGGGGCATCATTGTTTCAAGTTTCTTTCAGTGGGAAGAGCCAGGAACAAAATAGGCAATTTTGTCCTATTCAACCCAATTAGAAAAAGAGAGTGTGTGATCATGCGAAAGTTAGTCAAAAATGTGCAGGGGTGGGTGTGTGTATATGTTAGAAAAAGAGGCTGAATGAGCACTAAAGTAAATGTTGGCCAAATGTTAACAACTGGTAAATCTAAGTGAAGGATGCATGAATGTTTTTAGTAATACTTTTGCTGCTCTTCTCTGCGTTTGAAATGATCATAAAATAAAAATTAAGAAACACCAAATCTAAGATACATAAGTAGACATGATAAGTATGCCATAATAATTAAAAAATTACTTTTGAAGGAAAGGAGACAAACAGAATGATAATTACATGAATAGAGAGAACCATTTAAAAAATAGTAATAAATAACATTCAGTAATTTTTTGAATGTTTACTATTCGTCAGGCATTTTCTAAATACATTGTATGTATTTGTTCATTTAACCCACACCAGGTCCTGAAAGGTAGGCTGTTTTCCCAGTTTACGGAGGAGGAAGAGGAGGAACTCTTAATTAGCCTAGACAAAGCAACACAGGTGGTTGCTGGGAAACTGATTCAAGCAGAGGCAGCCCAGTTCCAGAGTCAGTGAGATCCACCTTCACAGCTGGTGAAGGAAACATTTTCACATAGTGATGAGAAGAACCCAGTATATAACAAGACATTGAAGCCACAAAGAACAGCCCCTGCCATAGGGGACATTGGGAAGGCTGGCCTCAAGTAGAATTAGAGATGCTTCTCCCATGGGGTCTGGGATGTACCAAGGCCATTGGCTAAAGTGAGTAAGATAATAATTGAGATAATTCCTATAAAATCTATTTATAAGTTTAAATGGAATCATAATATATATCAACTTGAGAAGTCATTATTAGTGATGACTAGAAATGTTAGCTTACTTAGTAGGCATGGACCAAAACTGGAGATCCTTCTATGAATAAGCTGGTGGTTTCTCATGTTTACTATAATATTATCTTGAGCTGAAATGTAACACCCAGCAAAAAATTATCTGACTGGAAGCATGATATTAGTGTAAAGAATATACTTCATTTCATTGTTTTCAAACTGATAGTAGAAATAGTTTGGTACAAGTAGAATAATACAAATAAATACCTGGGTAATCCAGTTCAATTAGTTATGCATATTTTGGATAATTGCTGAGAAGCAATGTTATCAGCTTTTAAAAAAATTATTATGTGATCATAATGATGTATCCATACTATATACTTATGAGATAATCAGATAATTCTTATATTAAAATACGTGTATATATATTTTTAATTTAATAAGAAATCATATCTATATTTCACTTTACATATCTTTATTGGCATTTCTATCCCCATAGGTATGAAAAATATAGAATATAGTGGATATAGTCTGACAATTATTCACAATGACATTTGGGGTATGGTTTTTTGGTTTTGCTTCATTTTCTCTTATGTGTATATATTGAAATATGTGTGATAGTACATATTCTCTATCATTAACAAAGCTCAGTGAACAAAGTCAAATTCTTTTTGCCAAGCACTGATTTCCGCATTTACTAACACTGTGACATACTTTTGATTATTATCCTGGTTTCGTATTCTCTGTTTTTCTGCACATTTCTAAGCCAGGTTCGGGGAAACACTTTTCTGGTTTTTTAAGCCACTGTGTAGCAATACTATCATGACACCTGTCTGCTTGCATCCTTCTAAGCATCCTACTTTACCTGCAGAGCGTTCCATGCAGTCCTTAAACATGCTCTCAGTGATACTTCTGATCTATGCTTTTCCTTCACAGCACACTGCCTTACATCCAGTCAGCACTAGTCCTCATTTTGTTTGCGCCCTCTGTGTTTTGTATAAACTCTCAAGTAGAAATACATACATCACTCATAAGGTGCTATGGTAACTGCTAATAACATCCTTCCCTGTACTGTGTGACATGAGAGGCTCTAAAAGTTTTACCAAAAATGTGGATCTTGGTATTTTTCTGTAATTTTCAATGGTACCTGGAAATAAGTGGAAATTTCTTTTAAAAACATTATTCATTTTAATTATATCCTATAAGTTTTCCTACAAGAATGGATACATGGAACGATTCGGGAAAAATACAGTTTTGTGAAACAGTTTGGTCCTCTTACTCAAACCTACAGCAAGACCAAGAACCAACAGAGATACAGCATGTAGGCTAGAAATTAGGTAAGGGGTGTCTTGAGGGGAGCTTTAGTGTGAAACCCTGGCAGGTAGTCAGGGCTGCGTAAACCATTGTGTAAATGGTAGGTCGCCAGGAGGACGCAGTGTGTATTCACCTGGTTTGAGAGGACAGAAGATTGAAAGACAGAAATTCTCAGAGACAAAACTTGTCTTTGAGAGCTTAGGACAACTCTCCACAGTTTGCAAGTCATTCAGATGTGAATTTCATTCATTGTTTCCCATTGCAAATTATCAAACTGCAAGTCCAAATTCAACCCATTCTCAACTGCTGAGCGCTTGTTTTTGAACAGAACTGATCGGAGAGTTTGTGGATTCCTGAACCCTTTTGTTATAGAGTTGTGTGGAATGTATTATAGAGTTGTGGACTCCTAAACTCTTTAGCCTCCTTTCCCATCTAAGTTATCAGAGATGGCTCCCTCATAGCATTGTGATGGAACGTACATTAAGTTTATATTATATTTAGTAAATACATAGCTTCCAGTCACTTCAGGAATAGATTTAAGTTTTTACATTGGTGTTTGGTGTTTAAATCCCTCCTACAAAGAAGAAAAAGGAAGGAAGGAAGGGAAAAAGAAAGAAAGAGAAAAAAATCAGGGTGTAAGTATCACCTACGTATATTTATAAATAAAACACACGTACACATTTTGTAATAAAACACAGTATTTGTAGCTCAGTTTCAACACATGTATTTTAAGTGGCATCTTTCAGATCTGTAATGTAACTGTCATGTGTTAGCAGCTATTAAACTCGGACCATAGACTGTTTTCAGCCCGGTTGCAGCAGCAATCACTAGTCTCTCACCACCCAATTGCTGGCTTTCTGAAGCGTTTCTGAAGCATTTGAATTCGCAGATTCCTTCCCATCCACCCCTTTTTTTGCCATTGACTTTGTTTGCACTGTCGGAAGGCAGAGTTATTGGCTTTTAGACTTTGGCTTCTATGCTCTGAGGTGTGACAGATTCATGCCACTGTTTAGAGGAACAAACAGCCCCAGGGCGCTGAATGTGGTGAGAGTATGTGAATGTGTTAGTGGAGGTTTTCTGGAAATTTGCCCTCTTCCAAGCACAGGAGAACCTCTTGCTTCTCTGTACTTTCTTCAAGTCATTTAAATACAGAACTGTAGGGATTCTTGGTGTTGTTTTGAAAAAAAAAAAAAGAAGAAAGACATGAAAGAAAACAACAGCCCCTTTTTCCCCCGCTGTCTGAGCTAAGATGAATGTTTGAATAGATGAACAGGTACAGAGATTTGATTCCGACTAGAGTTGCAAACATGCATCCTTAAAGGATGGGCTAATCTGTCAAAATTTAGTGACTTTTCTGCGTTCCCATTTTACCTTTGGTAATCTGCATGGCTCTCTGCCTAAGGACCACTCCAAAAAACTGACCTGGCAATTTTGGTCACTTAGAGTTTGAAATCCATGGAAATAATGAGGGTTTGAAGTGATGTTTAATAAAATTGTGCAAATTGTGAGCCATATAAGCTGGCTCACATGCTGTTTCTAAGTGGTTAGTTTTTCATTCCCCTGGGAAAAAATAAGGGAAAATAACCCAATTTGATTTCCTTTACTCACAAATTGTGGGGTTATTTTGATGCTTAAGAAATAATTGGAGAGTAAATAAATGGATTATTGCAAATGTCAAAGCAGTACTTCTGTGCCTGGTAGGGGCTTAAATTTCCACAGTAATATATGGTTGATAATAGCACACAACTAGGGAGATCACAGGAAACTGAACATAGAAGTGAGTTTAGATTAATACAAGTGGGTCTTTATTAGAGTAAAATGCAAACGATCAGACTGTATTTTAAACGACAGAGAGATGGGAAAGGACGACGACTGAGAACTGTGTAACAGAAAAGAACAAAACACGCAAAAGTAAGGGACCAGGGGAGATGCACTCCGCACTTCCGGGAAGCCTTGCGCTCTGCGCTGACGCAGGACACACGCGGTGATGGCAGAGGCTGCAAGAGGCTGTCTGTGTATCGCTCAGAGCTTCCGTAGGGACGGGTGGAGACCTCAGGGACTCTCTCTCTTTGTCATTGTAGGTGAATCACAAACGGATTATTACACCTCCCTCTAAACGTGTTTTACATAATTTAAAAAAAAAAACCTTAATACAAGTCCTGGGGTTGTCACACTAGCTTGAACTGCTGGGTGGCATGGCTACATCCCACTCTCCGTTCTCCACCAGGTCATTTTTGAATCTGATTCTTTCTGTTAACTGGGATTAGCTATGACAGAGATAAATAAAACTGTGCACGAGTTGAGATTGTCTGTGACCAAGGTTGAGACTCCAGGGTGATTTTCTTCTTTTAAGTTCTGAAATAGAAATGGCTGTTTGGCCATTTCTAGTTCCAGCAGATCCTTCCACCAGATTCCTTACCAATTTTATGAATGATTCCTTTCTATAAGAATTTTGGTGGAATTGTGAAATACAGGTTTTGCAGTGTGAAACTCAGATGCCTTAAAAAGCATAACCTTATTTTTTCCATAATTGGATTCACTTTATATCTTATGCACCTGATTCTCTCGGATGCACAGTGACACAAAAACTTGGTCATTTCCAGTTAAGTTGTGTTATTTTCAATTATTTCACAGTCATACCAGATTACCACTCCAGTTGTATTCAGCAGTATTTCCACTTTATACTATTCGCCCTTCTGAATTTCATGCCAAGTGTCTAGTGGCTCATGAAAATACCACTCACATTTGGGGAGGAGAATAGAGGAGACTCATTAGTGGTTTTTCTTGACGCTATGTTAATGGCATTTGAGGTGTAACCATCTTCATCTGAACCTTGGGCATTTTCCTGCCTTTATGGCAATATTCTAGAATGCAGCCTTGCTTCCTTCAAACGCAGCAGGGTGGTTCATACCGTATTTTCTGCTGTGTGGACAGCTGTCTGCTATGCAAACACTGCCACGAGTCTACCAGCTTCCTCTCTGCTAACTTTGTGCCTTTATCTGTTGGACACTGTGGAATGGACTGTTCTCTTGTGTTCTCCTTTGACCCAGAGCTGTTGGTGGATATTTACTCTGCCCCTTTTTGTGTTAATTAAACAAGTAACCCAACAGATTGACTGGGTTCCATGCCATGAGAGACTACATAAGAAAAAGAAAATCTAAGCCTGTTATTGCTCCACGTTTACAAAATCAAAACACTAAAGACAGCCAATCACAGTCAACTAGGCTTTAAACTTTGACCAGTCAATTTCCTTTCTTTGCTTCTGCATCTTCTCTGTGTAAGCCCTTCCCCTGCCTCCTCTGGGCCAAAGCATTTCTAACCACTCCCGGTTTGGTGCTGCCTAACTGCAGTTGGTTTTTGCCCCAGTGAACTTTTTAGGATGTTTAATATGCCTTTAACACCCTTAAATCCCTACAGAAGACTTACTCCAACTAAGTCCCTAATGCTTTATCTCTTTCTGTTTGTTATTGAAGCCACTCTTTCCCATCAGGAGTGGGGAGCTATTTCCATAACCCTTGAGTCTGACTCTGGGATTGCTGGAATAAATTGGATGAGGCCAAAGTGAAGATGTGTTGGTCCTAGCCTAGGATTTAGGCAGTTTTCTGTGTTTACTGTATTTCTTCCAGACCTCAGTAACCACGAGATGCACAAGCCCAGGTGAGTCTGCTGCAGGATAAGACATCACATAGTCCATGCACCCTAGCCAAGGTCACCCTAGACCAGGCAGACGGCTGCTGATTTCAAAATATAAGAGGGAGCCCAGTTAATATCAGTGGGGCCATCCCCCCAAGTTACAGCTGCCCCTAGATGCAGAGGTGCGCCTGGGCAAGACCAGGAGAAACACCCAGCCAACCTGTAGTCTTGTGAGCAATAATAAATGCTGAATGGTCTCAAGTCACTGAGTTTTGGAGTGGTCTGTTATGTAGGAATAGTTAACTGGTAACGCCTCTTACCGCTCTCACCTTTGTTGCGCTAATGTCACTGTGGCACAGAGACACCAGCAAAGTTGCCGATTATCAGATTTACAACTGAGAACTGATGAGCACAAGTCTGTTTCCATGGAAAGAGTCAAACCTGTGTGTGGTTTTATGGCCATTTCCATCCTTCCCAAACTTCTGCTTGTGTTGTGGAGGTTCAAAACAATCAGGACGTATTGATGAGGGTCTAGAGATTACAATGTCACCACCAGCACTGACAGTATGGAGCTAGCTAGCCTAGAGAGACAATCAGGGAGAAACAGAACCAACGGCCTTGATTTCTTGTGTGGTAAAACCTGAGCTTGTATCAACATAATTAAAAATTTGAAGAAAATTTCTTACTTTTGTAAGCTCCTCTGCCCCTCCCCCCACTTCTGTTGGCATATTTTATTTGTCAAATTCTGTCAACATCAGCTGTTATTCTCAGCTAGAACCTCCTTTGTCTCACTTTTAAACTTATTCTGGATAAAGACGATAACTTTCCTTGATTTTTCTCATACAACACACATGCACACACACACACACACACACACACACACACACACACACACACACACAAATTGCTAGTATTGTTTTGGATCAACCAGACCATCTTACGATAACACGTGCTTATCAGCCTTTCTGTTTTACACACTGGGATCCTTACTCCGTGGGAAACCAGGCTTGAGATCAGGTAATCACCACCCAATCAAGCAGCCAACCAAACAAAAAAAATCTGTGGCTTTTTCAACTTAGATGCAAAATATTCCATTAATCTCCTTGTTGTAACTATGTGTGGCAGTCTTTTGAGAAGAATGTTTTCCTGGTCTTTTAAAATAATAGCTGATTCTCTTCTCTCCCCAAACTCCATGAACTCTAGCATTTGGAGATTTAGTACACATGCTTGTAGCTCACAACCCTCCTTTTGGAGTAAGTGTGCCTTTTTGAGTCTCACAACCAGAACAGAAACACGTCTGCCTTTGCGTTTCCCTGATCGCTCCCAGGGGTCACCCTTTAAAGGCACTGTTATTGGGCTCTGTCTTTCTCTCTAATAAAAGACCAGCTACCAGGTCTTTAGGGTGG
The DNA here is from genome assembly GCF_048564905.1 of Vicugna pacos. Taxonomy (NCBI): domain Eukaryota; kingdom Metazoa; phylum Chordata; class Mammalia; order Artiodactyla; family Camelidae; genus Vicugna; species Vicugna pacos. Next base: position 31,099,438 of record NC_133009.1, read on the forward strand.
CTTCACAGTTGTGTGGCTGGCCCCTCAACCCCCTCGGCTCAGTTTCCTGGTCTCCTCAGATTCAGTGACTTATCTCACCGCTTACCTTCAGTATACTAGTCAGGGTTCTACAGAGAAACAGAGCAGAGGAGATATATTTGAGAACCTATTCCAGGAACTCCAGAGCCAATTTGGAAAACTCATCCTCAAAACTCTCCTTCTCTAGAACCACTCTCAATACCCAACCCTACATTAGTCAGGGTTCTCCTGAGAGCAGAACAATAGCTGATCATACTTTTATGCTCTGCCAAGGTACTGGCTCACACAGGTATGGAGGCTAGACCACGTGGTCTGCCTCTGCAGGCTGGAAACCAGTATATATAGTTTGAAGTCCTGAAAGCCAAGGGGGTGTTGATTTCAGTCAGGGTCTGAAGGCCTGAGGCCAGGGCTGCTGGTGTCAAGAGAAGGTCAGCCTTCCAGCTCAAGGAGCCAGGCAGAGCGAGTCAGCCTTACTCTTCATTTTTGTTCTGTTCCGGCCCTCGGTGGATTCCATGTGGCCCCTCCACTTTGGAGAGGGCTGCCTGTTTCACTCAGTTCGCCAATTCAGTTGCTAATTTCTTCTACAAACACCCTTACCTGCATGCCCAGAAATAATGTTTAACAAGATATCTGGCCATCCTGGGGCCCAGTTCAGTTGACACACAAAATGAACCATTACGTGCAGTGCTTCACGCCTACGACCAGACTGTCTCAGCTGTCCTGCTCGCTGACATGGTTTGGAAAAGTAAGTGGTCCCTGCTCACTGCCTCCACTTCTGCACTTCTATATTTCACTCTCTTGTCCATTTTATTTTCTTCCCTTTCCTAGGCCATACACCTCTTTCCCTTTCCTTCCTCACTTCAAAATGCAATGTTTACTGCAAAGTCACCAATTACATTTCATTTAAAAATCTGTTTATAGATAATGTGACTGACTTTTTTTTTTTTTTTCTGGACCATTAGGCACTGTTAACCACTCCTCACTCCCTCAAATTACTTTCTTTTCTGGCATCTCCGTGGTAACGAATTCAACAACAACGCCATTATATCTCATTCTCCTTAATTAGCTTCTCTTCTGTTCTCTCCCCTTAAAGGTTGATGTCTGTCCTTTAGTCTACGCATATTCTGTGCGAATCTTTAATCGAATTTTTATAGCCTACCATTCCCTGAACATTCTACCCTCCTAACAATATTCCCAAGGCTTTCTAACACTGTAACCTCATTTAAAGGAAAAAACATAAAATATAACTGGAGAGCTTATTAAAATCTATAAAAGCCTATTACAGTACCCTAAATAACATATCCTGTTTTGTATGCAAGTCTTTGTAATGTACATCCTAAGAGCGATAGCCACATATTTTCTGATCTTGTATACTAGTCACTTTTGCTTTGCATTATAGAAGTTTAACAATCAATATCCATAAAACTTTTGATTAACATAAAAAGTCGATGTGAATTCCTGTCTTCTACTTTATATGCCATTGTAGACTTAGATTCTATTAACAGATACTGTCTTTGTAAACACGAGGCTGTATATTTATTTACTGCATGCTGTGAAAGTAAAGTATATAGTACCCCAAATGTATTAATAGTAGTTTTATAAACTTTACTAAACAAATCTAATAGTGCAACAGAACATGAAGGAAGAACAGTATTTGTTGATGCGCAAATATTCCTTTAACAAATACACGTTACCATGTACTCACCACTTCAGTACAATTTTAAATTAAATGTATGAGAAAGTTGTTTGAGTTAATAGAAAGAAAAATATTGAAGAGATCATCAGTATTTATGTTTCTTCTTCCATAATATTTTTAAGTTGTGGAAACTCAAACAGAAATAACGGAATAAATTATGTTTTCATTTAAAATGAATATGGATGCTCTGAAAATGGATGCTATGTTAAGGGGCTAGCAGAAATTTCATGGATCATAATTAATACGGATTTATATTGAATCATTTTCATTTTAGGGAAAACAATCTCCAAAAATCTTAAACCTGGATTTATTTTTGGCAGCTGATATAAATGTATTATCAATTTGACCCCATTTTCTTACATACCATGAAAGACTATTGTCTATATCATTCTTTTTACAGTTTTTGCAATATTCTTCCCAAACTTTGTGCAGTTTCTTGTCTTTAATGTAGTCTCTAAAATGTTGTGTAAAGCCACTACCTAACAATGCCTTGGATAGAATTAAGATATTATATATATATTTGAATGAATATGAGAATAATTTAGGGAGATTTTAAGTGGACATGGTTATCTTTGGGAATGAAGACAGGATTTCTGTCTAAAAGTTTGAAGAACTTCCTTGAAATATCTCTGTAGTAAAATAATGAATAAATGCATTTTTTTAAATGACAGCTTTAATATTCACAAATTTCCTTGAAAATCCTTTGAAATTTCTGATTATGCTTCCTCAAGTATTACTCTAAAGTAATATTTATTAGACAAAATAATGACTGGAGAAATAATTTAAGGTACTTGAAATCTGAATAAATAAGATTCTAAGGAGATGGTATAAATTGGGTGAAATATAGTAAAAGGACTTGTTATTTAGTAAGACGATTTCAAAGGAAACTATTTGAGACTCAGTCTGCTAGTGAAGCTATTTTCCGTGGCTGGATGATTGGAAGCGTCGATTGCTCGCCAAGTAATGGATTAAGTCCTTGAGGAACAGATGCGCCAGTGGTAAAGTAATAAGCATAATAATGCTCAGCACATTTAATCTTCAAAACATTTTATAAACAGTATCCAATTAATCCTTATATCAACCCCATGAGACAGATGAGTATCATTCTCATTTTATTGATGGTAGAACAGAGAATCCTATGTGAAAATGCCAAGTCACAGAGCACAAAATGTTGCTTTTGTACCAATAATCTCAGAAACTCACAACTGTTAAACTAACTGCAAATTGGAGGCTCCCTACATGATTTGAGTTGATTTTTAGAGACTAACTACATGATTTCTAAATTTCTAGTTAACATTCTATAAATACTTTAAATACAAACTTCATTTTTTATCTTTTAGTTATAAAAGTCATTTCATTATATTATTCTTTAAAATTACAGCCAAGATTCTGAATTCATTCTCCTGTTAAAATTTCTGTGCTTTACTGTATATCTTGTTCAACTACAATTATGGATAATAATATTTAAACTTTCTTCATACTCACCTTTTTTTGATGATTTAAACTTGCAAAAATAATATAATCTCTCTGTAACAAATGACACCATGTAAACTACAGATGAAGTTTGTTTCCATCTCAAACCCGCCACCCCCAGCGACCTGTGGCAGCACTGCTGTTTACTTTCTTTTTCACTCGTTTAAATGTTTTTTCTCTTTTTCCTTCCCTTCTTAAATGTATAAACAAACAACGTTTTAGAAACATAGTGGCTATCTGTGGTGTCCTATTATACAGCTTATTTGCTGTGGAGAGGCAGTTGTGATGGTGACATGATGGCAGAAGCATCTTCTGATCCCTGGAATGCAGGTGTGACCTTGATGAATAATACATCTAGTGTCATCCTCAGATGCACATCCTTTTGAGAGTCCCGTGTTTCTGCAAGTTGCTTCTAAAAGTCCACCCTGGAACCCAGTTATTCAGTCATTATGACAGTTTTGCAAACACTTACTTCTCTATATTACCCTTTAATTAACTTGTAGGTGACTTTATTTATACCAGGAGTTTAATTTTTTCACTCTTTAGTAGGTGATTCAAAAATCTATGTATTTCAAACATATATCAGTTGGAATATGGACTTGGAAATAGGTTGAAGAGTTGATTCCATCAGCTACTGTTCCTGATGTTTTAGAAAAAATCAGTTACCACTTTGAGTTTAAAGCTCTTCAACATTAAGAATGGAACAGTGATATTTATCTCACTTACATGGCTGCTTTGAGAACACATGAGATTCTGTATTTGGAATTACCGAGAATTGTCCCTGACATACATTATTTTCCCAATATTTATAAATACATTTTCCTCTTACTCTCCCTTTCCAACTTCTCTCCCACACTTCGACTCTTTCACTGTACATAGACTGATTGATATCCAGGTGCTATCTCAAATATATCATATCTAAAATAAAAATAATCCTTAGTATCTCTGCTTTCTTAACTTTCTCTGAAATACAGTTCTTAATATCATTTTCCCAATACTTTTACCCACTGTTTGCATCATGAGCTCATTCATATTTGCATAGTTTCCCACCTTGCCCAATCTGTGACAAATTCCTACTTACATTTTCACAATGTCCCTAACAGCTGTATGTTTTCCCATGACTTCAGCTGTTATTCCAACCCAGTGCTTATTTCTCCCTAGAAAATTTTAAATGGATTCATGCTTGCCTTTCGTGCTCCATCGACTTTTTCTTTTCTACCACTATCCAGTTTGTGAACAGCAGGTAGACAGTGCGGATGAGAGGAGACCACGGCAGAATGCAGTGCTGGTGGGGCTGCTGCCCTGAGAAGGAGCTGTGCATTGCTCTCTGGATGGTGTGTACATTTCATACCACATCTCTGCAGTCTAGATGCTGGTTGAATCTGACTCGGTATTTGTGGGCTGTGGATTTTCCTCCACTTGATCTTTGCCTACATTATCTTTCTGCCAGCAACCCCATTCCCCCCAGCTGCAGCCTCCACCTGACAAAAGTTTTCTTTTTCCTCATCTTCTTCCGCAAAGAATACCATTGACATTTTTAAAATGTGTTCCTTGAAAAACAACATGAACACCTTTGCATGATTAGGAAGTTAGCTCTTTTTCATAAATCTCATTGATACATGAATCTACCTCTTTGTCCCATAAGTCCTTCAGGACAGGGGTTTTATTTATCATGTTGTCTACTTTAGTGTCCTTAACTGAGTAAGTAATCAGGAAATAATTGGTAAAGTGCTGTTTTAATTCCACTTTAGGGAATTATTCATATTATGAAAATACAAGACAAGTTGTAATGAAGGTTTCTAATAAATGAGTAAAAGAAACCAAAATAAGAAAAGGCTCGCCACAGTGTAGTAATACATTTCAGTACTGAAGTCATTATGGGAGCACCGTAAATATCAAAACTTACCACCTCCTGCTCCGTGGGACTGCAATGTTTTTGTGGGTTTCAATTTTAATCCCTTTTATGATATTTAAATTATTTTATCATAATAATGTTAAGAGTCTCTGGGATATGCAGTTTTCATTTTTCACACTAGAGACATTTATTTAAAAAATACATTATGTATGTGTTTACAAGGAAATAAATAGGAGAGAGAGTCCAAAAATGGACTTTCCACACTTTTAAATGACACTATGCCGTAGTCTGTATAGTTCAAGAATTATTTCAAATTGATTTTTTTCTTCTAGTCTGTTTGGCAGCTTAGCTAAAGATGAAAGCCAGACTTTTCTCTCCTATTATCTTTTAGAAGCTTTGCAGACTATTAATTTTTAAATTAGAATTTTCCAAAATGTCCTCTGCTTTTAAAGCTCTCAATATTTAACTCTCTTTTAGTCAACTTTGTTGAAGTCTATGTAAAAAAATCCCTTTATTTGTCATATGCAAGTAATCTTCACATGTACTCTATCTGGACTATCAGAAAAAATTATTGTCATAATTCTAAAATTTTTAAATTAAAGATCACTGAATTCTAAAAGAACAAGAGGAATCCCCTGAAAGAAAGCTCAATGAAATAGACATCGATAGCCTACTAGATCAAGATTTCAAAAAAGGAGTGATCAAATTGCTGAAGGAATTAAAAGAGATAATGCTTAGAGAAATAAAATATGTCAAAAATGAAATTGAAGCTATAAAGAAGAGCCAAGCAAAATGGGAAAACTCAATGACAGAGATGAGGAATGATCTAACAGCTGTGCAAAGCCGACTAGTTAATGCAGAGGAACGAATTAGTGATCTAGAAGACAGGGCAACAGAAAGCACCCATTCAGAAGAACTACAAGATAAGCAAATAAAAAATAATGATAATAGCATAAGGGACCTATGGGATAATATAAAGCGTCCCAATCTTCGCATAATAGGGGTCCCAGAAGGGGAAGAAGGATCAAAGGGGATTGAAAAGGTTTTTGAAGAAATCATGACTGAAAACTTCCCAAACTTAAAGAAGGAATCAGATATCCAAGTACAGGAAGCTCAGAGGGTCCCAAACAGGAAGAACCCAAATAGACCCACACCAAGACATATCATAATCAAGATGGCCAGAGTCAAGGATAAAGAAATGATTCTAAAGGCAGCAAGAGAAAAGCAAAGAGTGAACTACAAGGGAACCCCCATAAGGCTCTCAGCTGATTTCTCTACACAAACACTACAGGCCAGAAGGGAGTGGCAAGATATATTCAAAGCCCTGAATGAAAAAAAGATGCAGCCTAGGATACTTTATCCAGCAAGGCTATCCTTTAGGATAGAAGGAGAAATAAAGACTTTCACAGACAAAAAAAAGCTGCAGGAGTTTAGCAACACTAAACCCATGCTAAAAGAAATATTGAAAGGGCTATTCTAAATAGAAAAGCAGCAGGATGCTACACAAATGAGAAACGTACAACTGGAAAGGTGATAACTCATGAATTACAAATAAAGAAAACACGAAATTATAAAAGAAGACATACAAATCACTGAGAGTGGGAGAGGGAGGCAGGGAAATATAGAATTTTTCTTTCTTTCTTTTTTAAATTTTTTTAACAGTAGGATGGGTTTGAGATCATGTTATTATCAGTTTATTAAAAACGGGTATAGGTTAATAGATTTACAAAAAAGGGTAACCACAAGTCAAAAATTTACAAGGGAGTCACAAAAATTAAATAAAATCCATGATAATACAAAGGAAAATTACCAAGCCACAAAAGGAAGAAGAAAGGAACAAAGAGGATATACCAATTCAACTGCAAAGATAAGTTCAAAATGGCAATAAACACACATCTATCATTAATTACTGTAAATGTTAATGGACTAAATGCTCCAGTCAAAAGACATAGAGTGGCAGACTGGATAATAAAGCAAGAACCTTCAATATGCTGCATACAAGAGACCCACTTTAGGGAGAAGGACACATATAGATTGAGAGTGAAAGGATGGAAAAGGATATTCCATGCAAATGGAAAAGCCAAAAAAGCAGGTGTTGCAGTACTGATTTCAGACAAAATAGACTTTAAAACAAAGGCCATAAAGAAAGATAAAGAAGGACATTTTATAATGATTAAAGGAGTGATACAAGATGAAGATATTACACTCGTTAATGTATATGCACCCAATATAGGAGCACCTAAGTACATACAAGAATTACTAACAGAGATAAAGGGGGATATTGATGGGAATACAATCATAGTTGGAGATTTTAACACTGCATTAACATCACTAGACAGATCTTCCAGACAGAAAATAAACAAGGCAACAGAGAAATTAAATACTACAATAGAAAAACTAGATTTGGTGGATATTTTCAGAGCTTTACACCCCCAAAAAATAGAATATACATTCTTTTCAAGTGCACATGGAACATTTTCCAGGATCGATCATGTACTTGGACACAAAAGAAACCTCAACAAATTTAAGAAGATAGAAATTATCTCAAGCATCTTTACTGACCACAATGCCATGAAACTGGAAATCAACAACAGAGAAACAAAGGAGAAAAAAAGAAAAGCATGGAGATTAAACAATATGTTATTGAAAAAACAATGGATCAATGAGGAAATCAAAGCTGAAATTAAAAAATACCTTGAGACAAATGATAATGAAAGCACAACCACTCAAAACCTATGGGACACAGCAAAGGCAGTGCTAAGAGGGAAGTTTATAGCGATACAGGCCTTTCTCAAAAAAGAAGAACAATCTCAAATAAACAACTTAACCCACCACCTGAATCAATTAGAAAAAGAAGAACAAAAAGCCCCAAAAAGCAGCAGAAGGAAGGAAATAATAAAGATCAGAGAGGAATTAAATACAATAGAGATTAACAAGACCATAGAAAAAATCAACCAAACCAAAAGTTGGTTTTTTGAAAAAGTAAATAAAATCGACAAACCTCTGGCCAAACTCACAAAGAAGAAAAAACAGAGAGCACAAATTAGCAAAATAAGAAAGGAAAATGGAGAAATTACAACAAACAAAATAGAAATACAGAATATCATACGAGAATATTATGAAAAACTATATGGAACCAAACTGGATAACCTAGAGGAGATGGACAAGTTTCTGGAAACATACTGTCCACCAAAACTGAATCAAGAAGAAACTGAACACTTGAACAACCCGATCACTAGAAAGGAAATAGAAATAGCAATTAAAAACCTCCCTACAAATAAAAGTCCAGGACCGGACGGCTTCACCGGGGAATTCTACCAAACATACAAAGAAGAACTCATACCAGTCCTTCTCAAACTCTTCCAGACGATTGAAAAGGAGGGAATACTCCCAAACTCTTTCTATGAAGCCACCATCACCCTGATACCAAAACCAGGCAAAGACACTACAAAAAAAGAGAATTGTAGGCCAATATCACTGATGAACATAGACGCCAAAATCCTCACCAAAATTTTAGCAAATAGAATCCAACAACACATAAAAAAGATTATACATCATGACCAAGTGGGGTTCATCCCAGGGACACAAGGCTGGTTCAACATACGCAAATCAATCAATGTAATACATCACATCAACAAGAGAAAGGACAAAAACCACATGATCATCTCAATCGATGCAGAAAAAGCATTTGATAAAATTCAACACCCATTTATGATAAAAACTCTCGCCAAAGTGGGTATAGAGGGAACATATCTCAACATAATAAAAGCTATATATGACAAACCTATAGCCAGCATAGTTCTCAACGGTGAAAAACTCAAAAGCTTCCCACTAAAATCTGGGACAAGACAAGGATGCCCACTATCACCACTCCTATTCAATATAGTCCTGGAAGTCCTAGCCACAGCAATCAGGCAAGAGAAAGAAATAAAAGGGATTCAAATTGGAAAAGAAGAAGTAAAAGTGTCATTATATGCTGACGACATGTTACTATATATAGAAAACCCTAAAAGGTCCACAAAAAAGCTACTAGAGCTGATCGAAGAATTCAGCAAGGTAGCAGGTTACAAAATTAATGTTCAAAAATCAGTTGCCTTTCTTTACACTAACGATAAATCAACAGAAAAAGAAAGTAAAGAAACAATCCCCTTTAAAATAGCACCCAAAATAATAAAATATCTGGGAATAAATCTAACCAAGGAGGTGAAAGAATTATACACAGAAAACTATAAACCATTGATGAAGGAAATTAAAGAAGACTTTAAAAAATGGAAAGATATTCCATGCTCTTGGATTGGAAGAATCAATATTGTTAAAATGGTCACACTGCCCAAGGCAATCTACAGATTTAATGCAATCCCTATCCAATTACCCAGGACATATTTCACAGAACTAGAACAAATCATAATAAAATTTATATGGAACCATCAAAGACCTAGAATTGCTAAAGCATTACTGAAGAGAAAGAATGAGGCTGGAGGAATAACTCTCCCAGACATCAGACAATACTATAGAGCTACAGTCATCAAGACAGCATGGTATTGGTACCAAAACAGACATATAGACCAATGGAACAGAATAGAGAGCCCGGAAATGAACCCACAAACTTTTGGTCAACTCATCTTCGACAAAGGAGGCAAGAATATACAATGGAATAAAGACAGTCTCTTCAGTAAATGGTGTTGGGAAAACTGGACAGCAGCATGTAAAACAATGAAGCTAGAACACACCCTTACACCATATACAAAAATCAACTCAAAATGGATTAAAGACTTAAACATAAGACAAGATACAATAAACCTCCTAGAGGAAAACATAGGCAAAACATTATCTGACATACATTTCAAAAATTTTCTCCTAGAAGAAATAAAAGCAAGAATAAACAAATGGGACCTAATGAAACTTACAAGCTTCTGCAGAGCAAAGGAAACCAGAGATAAAACAAGAAGAAAACCTACGGAATGGGAGAAAACTTTTGCAAGTGAAACTGACAAAGGCTTGATCTCCAAAATATATAAGCAGCTCATACGACTCAATAAGAAAAAAATAAACAACCCAATCCAAAAATGGGCAGAAGACCTAAACAAGCAATTCGCCAAGGAAGACATACAAATGATCAAAAAACACATGAAAAAATGTTCAATATCACTAATTATCAGAGAAATGCAAATCAAAACTACAATGAGGTATCACCTCACACCAGCCAGAATGGCCGTCATTCAAAAATCCAAAAATGACAAATGCTGGAGAGGCTGTGGAGAAAGGGGAACCCTCCTACACTGCTGGTGGGAATGCAGTTTGGTGCAGCCACTATGGAAAACAGTGTGGAGATTCCTCAAAAGACTAGGAATAGACTTACCATATGACCCAGGAATCCCACTCCTGGGCTTGTACCCAGAAGGAAATCTACTTCAGGATGACACCTGCACCCCAATGTTCATAGCAGCACTATTTACAATAGCCAAAACATGGAAACAACCTAAATGTCCATCAACAGGTGACTGGATAAAGAAGACGTGGTATATTTATACAATGGAATACTACTCAGCCATAAAAACCGACAACATAATGCCATTTGCAGCAACATGGATGCTCCTAGAGAATGTCATTCTAAGTGAAGTAAGCCAGAAAGAGAAAGAAAAATACCATATGAGATCGCTCATATGTGGAATCTAAAAAACAAAAACAAACAAACAAACAAAAACAAAGCATAAATACAGGACAGAAATGGACTCATGGACAGAGAATACAGACTTGTGGTTACTGGGGTGGGGGGCGGGGTAGAGGGTGGGAAGGGATAGACTGGGATTTCAAAATTGTAGAACAGATAAACAAGATTACACTGTATAGCACAGGGAAATATACACAAAATGTTATGATAAATCACAGAGAAAAAAATGTGACAATGAGTGTGTAAATGTCCATGTATGACTGAAAAATTGTACTGAACACTGGAATTTGACACAACACTGTAAAATGATTATGAATCAATAAAAATGTTAAAAAAAAAAAAAGATCACTGAATTCTAAATAGATTTCTAATTAAAAAAAAAATCACATCACCGTAATGTTGGAAACATGCTAACGTATCTTATGTTTCTGATATGTTTGTATCATCATTACATATAGATAGTCACTGTTTTATAATTATTTTAATGGTTATATATTTTTAAAATTTTGTAAGCCACCACAAGTACATTTTGAATTACTCAGTGTAATAAACACAAGTATACATGTAAATAAGTCACTGAAAACTCAGTGAGGTTTATATTTCTCTTCTAGCAGAAAGAACCAAAGAAATCTTTAAATATGTATGTCTAATTTTTTTACTTTGTGTTATAAATTTTTTATTTTAGATTTTTTTCTTTCAACATCTTATCTCCAGAGCCCCTTTTCTCTTAAATTATGTGTTTGAGGCAGTCCTACCTACACCTGTGGAAAAGTCTCAAACACCTCAGCCTCGTCTGTTCCTGACCGAACTACACATAGTGAAAGTGAAGACATACTCTGATTGCGATCATTTTAGATTTGGTAATATATACCAATCCAAATCTTTATCTTTCTAACAGTCTTTTATAATCGTTGCCATGTGCTATAGGTTGAGTTGGAGAGAAGGTCATAGTAATGAAATGACCAGTGGCAGGCAGAATAAGAAAACCAAAGGGGGTAAATGAGAAGCCAGGTTGGAAAATGTCTTGTGGCAACATTGGTAATCCTGAACTTCAATGAAGTTGCAGAGTCAAAAACCAAATCTGAGAAAGTAGACCTTCACACAGTCATCTTAAGGATATGAAATAGACACGAGTGGAAAGGCATGAAAATTTGCAAGGCAAACACATGACTGCAATTACTTTTTTACATAGACTGTGTCCCCAAAAGAACTTCAAGTTGCACCTTAAAAAATTAACTTTGCTGATGATAACTAGAGGAAAGGTTTTCAGTAATGCTATGACAGTCTCAGAGTATAAAAATCATTATTACCTTAAATATTGGATATGATGGGTTTCATCAACAAATGTTCATGGGAGGAGCCTGCTAGGAAGATGTTTACGGAAAAGTGATAACAGCTCAAAAACATTCTGCTCTGCCTAAATGCAGAAATAATTATATTCAAGAAGGGATTTACAGCTCCTCTACGCTGTTAGGCAGAAGGCAAACTAAGGGTGGCAAGGAGGTGTCGACGCAAAAAAATAGTAGACTCGGAATGTTCTAGTTGGAGAGTTTGAAAAAATGCGACGTAGTATCATGTGCAGCCCACAAGCAGACAGACAAAACTTGCTGTAACATAGTGGAAGGGACAAAGCCTTGCAAAAACCCAACAGAGATTGTGCTCAGAGACAATGCTTGGAGCAAGCAGAGAAGCAGAGAGGCAGACACCCAGCATGTGAACACAGGCAAAGTCAGGTTTATGGGAAATGGTGAAGTTTAGATAAAAATTCTGCACTGTGCTCTTGAAACTCCAGGTTGTGGGTGATCTACAGACCCTAGGTGAGGACGAATTGGAGTTTATGCAACATCCCGTGCAGACGCACTGTGAATGATTACGCATCATTGCCAGGGTCCCGGAAGCAAACTCAAAGAAGCAGAGGATTGTGCGTGTAACTTACACAGACGTGCTTCCAGGAAAAATCGGTAATAGTGTAGGGACAGCTGGACAACAGAGAGGAAGGAGCCACAGCCACGCAGGTGTCTCATTTCAAGCCACATCCGCTCATCCTGCAAGGGAATTCTGAAATGTGCGGAAGCCATTTATTAAAGACTGCCCCAAGGTAACTGAAATTTCCAGGCACTTAGGAGCCCAAGAGCAGGGCTCTAAGGTGCTCAGGTAGTAGCCACCACGAGGGAAAGCACATCAAAGCAGAGAAAGGGCTGCCTCGGATGTAAAGAGGGTTGGAGAGGATCTGTCTGGGCGGAGAACTGACAACGTCTGTTGCGATCATTTGTAACTGTTCACGTAGCTGATCCTAGTAGTAGTCCACAGTGTGCTGAATTCCGTTGCTGACCATAAACATGAGGAAAAAATTTTTTTCCACATTGTAGTTTTCAGGAAATTCTGTTGTCATTTTCGTGTACGTCTGAGTTCTGGGTTTTGGGTTCTAAGAATCCAAAAGTATTGTGAAGTATAGATTGTTGGTTATGTATAGATAATGATCTTCAGAGAGGCCTTAATGATTGGGCTTAATAAAAGGTGTATTATCTGTCTGAATATATTCCAAGTAATATGCAAATTTTTGAGATTGATTACTAAAATTTGGATGACCTTTACTTTAAAGCCTATTAGGAATTGAAAGCAAAATTATTATTGCCATTGTGTTTGTATCTAATTATGATTAAGGAGTGTGACCATAGCGTGTGCTTCGTTTCACCTTTTGTGTGTGGAGACAGCCCGCGGGCGACCAGCAGAGGTAAAGCATCACTCTCCAAGTGCTATTATCTGAGAGCATCTTGAAAATCAGGATCTTTCCTTGGCAAGGATAAGCAGGGACGTCCATGGTACTAGGTGGCAGTGAGAGGTAGATAGTTTTTGGTTTCACACAATTCAGAGAAACTACAATTTACTGAGAGTCTTGGCCCTTTAGAAAGTTCCAGTTAATTGATAGTGTTTCCTTGATATAAAGTTGGTATAACACAATCACACTAAAATAGAGAATGAATGTTTGGAGACCATAGTCTTGGTCTCTGAAATTCACGGGACTGGTTCCAAAGTTCAAAACTGGGGGGAAAAAGAGTAAAAGTCCATGAATTCGTAATTTGATAACCATGAGGAATCTATCATGCATCAGTGTGTTCCTGTTACAGGAACACAGGAATTTGAGCAAGACAGTCTAGTTCAGTGTCAGGTACCAAGGTGGTGGGTATTCATAAGAGACTGTTACAAAAAAAATGGATGAGATGTTGTCTCTGTCCTCAAGGGACTTATGGCTCCTCCTTTTGAAAAGCACAACTAATATAATTTAACCAATATGAAAATAGTTCGAGTCAACATAAACTGCAGTCTTGGTTTGTGGCAATCCATGGACTACGTAGAACATTTAAAGGGAGATCCTAGAAAAGTGAAAGCTGTAAAAGAACTCAGCAAAACTCCCTGTGCGCTCCTGGCTGACAGGAAAACTCCCCATGAGCAGACGAGACCCCAGGTAAGATGGTGAAAAGTGGAAGTCAAGGAAAACTTGTGAACTGGTGGCAACTTTGAATGTGTTGCCCTGCTCACACCCTGGTTAGGAGAGGGTAGAAGGCTGCTGTGCAGAAGATGTTTGAGCACAATCTCTGTCAAAATCATTGGCTGACCAGCTAGCTATGCAAATACAGTGGCAACCTGTATAGGCTGAAAAAAATCACAGTAGATTTTTAAAAATGTATGTAGTTAAGTAAGTGCCTGAACACAATGGGAGAGACAGATTCTGAAATTTAAGTGCAGACAAGTTACTTTAAAAAAAAAAAAAGCAACCTTCAAAAAAAAAACAAACAAACCTTTAAAAAAACTCAGAGTTGCTGAATATCTTATCTAAAATATTCAGTTTCAACAGAAGTTACTGGACGTGTAAAGACATAGGGAAGTGTGACCTATACTTAGATTTAAAAAAGTAGAAAGAAATGGACCATGAAGGGTTCCAGGTGTTTGATTCATCAAAGACTGCAAAGCAGTTATTATAAATATTTTCATAAAATAAGTAAACTGTGTTAAATATGATCCAACACATAGAGAGATTCAACAGAAAATAGAAATTGTGAAAAAAGAACAAAGTGGAATTCTGCAGATCAAAAATATAGTGATTTAAATGAAAAATTCTCTAGGTATCCTTAATAGCAGATTTGAAATGGTGTAAGAATGGATCAATCAGCTTGGAAATAGATGAGTGGAGAATATCCAATTCAACAAGAGAGAAAAGATTTAAATAAAAATTAAAAGAGGTTCACTGACCTATGGCACACAATCAAGCATTCCAACATTAGTCTAATGGGAGTCCCAGGAGAAGAGACAGTAAAAATGGCAGGAAAATTATTTGATAAAATAATGATTTCAAACTTCTAGAATTTGATGAAAAACATAAATCTACTGACCCAGTTCAGGAAACCCAAAAAGCATGACACATAATAGTCAAACAGTTGAAACCCAAAGAGACATCAGGAAAAGCTTATAGCTTCTAATGTGTAAAGAATAACAATGTGATTAAAAGCAACTGCCTTCTCAAAAAACAGGAAGGCAGTAGAATGACATATTTAAAATGCTAAAAAGAAACCAACCAATTTCTCAACCAATGACTCAAACCAGTTGCTGTGGATTCCACTTTCTTATCTAGAGCATGTGCTGCATTCTCCAGGGTAAGTCAAATGGTAAACCATAAAACCGATCTATGACATTAAAAATTATTAAAATTATGCAGATCTCAATGGATTTAAATCAG
The DNA here is from genome assembly GCF_048564905.1 of Vicugna pacos. Classification (NCBI taxonomy): domain Eukaryota; kingdom Metazoa; phylum Chordata; class Mammalia; order Artiodactyla; family Camelidae; genus Vicugna; species Vicugna pacos. The sequence continues at coordinate 31,114,886 of NC_133009.1, forward strand.
AATTCAGTAGCAGAAAGAAATCTGGGAAGTCTCCAAATATCTAAAGATTAAATAACTCAATAGTAAATAATCCAGTGGAAGTTGCCAAAAAAAACTCGTGAAAATGAAAGATAACAGTATATGGATATAATGGAATACAGCGAAAGAAATGTTCAGAGAAAAATTTTCAGCTTTAAACACCTACATTAAAAAGGAAGACTCAGAATTATTAATCTAAGCTTCTACCATATGAATCTAGAAAATGAAAAACTCAAATTCGACCCAACTAAAAAGGAGGGGGGAAATATCAGATTCAAAATCAATGGGATAAAATAGAAAACAGGAAAAGCTATGGGGAGAGGAGAGAGACAAAGATACACAGACGATCAAAATCAGGAATGAAAGAGGGTCCATCAATGCGGATCCCAGGGCATTTAAAAGGATGAGATGCTACTGTGACAAATAACTTCATGTCAGCAAATATAGCGAGAAAGACAAAGTCCTAGAAACACACAAATATGGATTTATTTGGTAGGTGAAAGACTTATGAATCTACATCAAGGGAGCAAATTGATTTAGTGCAGAAAAATCTGTCCATAGAGAAATGCTTCCCTACTCATTTCATGAGGCCGGTGTTACCTTGATATACAACCAGGTAAAGATGTAAGAAGAGAAGGAAACTACATACCAGTAAAAGCACATGACTAACAGCACACTTGGAGGGAAATGTCTGAGTGCTTTGCCCCTCAGATGGAGCAAAGGATAAGAATATTCACTCTTGCCACTTCTAATCAGTATTTCATTGGAAGTGCTAGCCAGTGCTGCAAGGCACAGGACAGAAATTAAAGACCTACAGATGGGGAGGGGTGAAGTAAAGCTGCCTTTATTCAATGATAACATGATCTTGTATGTGGAGACTTCTAAGGATTTAGGAAGGATCGATCGATCACCCTCCTATTAGCCAATAAGCAACTTTAACGGGTACGTGATTGTTATACACAAATCAATTGTAAGTCTATCTACTATTTACACTTTCCAAAAATGAAATGAAATTTTCTTTCACAATAACATCAAGATGAATAAAATACTTAGGAATAATTTAACACATTTAACAAAACTTTAGTGAACCAAATGCAATTCCTATACGCTGAAAACCATAAAACATTACTGAAATAAAATGGAATACTACTTGTTAATACAAAGAAACAGGCTGTACATGCAACAACGTGAACAAACCTCATCTAGAAGGCAGACAACTAAGAGTACACATTGGGTGAGCTCAGCTCTATGAAATTTCTTGAGAAAGCGAAATTATAAAAATCAGCTTGGTGGCACCCTGGGGCTGGAGGGGATGAAAGATCATTTTGGAGTGAAGAGAATGATAGGAAATTGTACTGTGGGGATTAGCTGAATAGTTTGTGGAATTTTTATTAAAGCTCATTGAAATGAACAAATAAAATGAGAAGCATTTGTGGGATGTAAATTTTGTCACAATGAAGTTATTTGAAAAACAAAAATAGTCATTTGAATATAAATAAAAATATTCCCTGAAACAAATTACTGGGAGAAAAGAGCAGTGACAATACTGAAGATTTCCCAAACGTGAAACAAACACGGAAAATGTTGAAACAAACAAAAAAGCCTGTAATAGCTTTTGCAAATACAGATTTGAGCAAATACAGATATGAAGTTATTTCAAAATTGCCACAATAAAATTTTCAGAGTGCTAGGACATTCGTTATCTCAACCTTTTTTTTTTCCCCAAACTTATCCCAGAGTCTGAAGCACAGTATGAGATCAATAAATACATTTCCACTGAATAAATAATTTCTTCTATTTAAGTCTCTGGTGATTTAATTTGGACTTTTATCTAAATCATTGTTTTGTATTTGCATACGTTTGTTAGAAATATGAGATGACTTTGAATACAACAATAATATCACCATCACTCACAGATTAAAGTGGAAATACATTTTGTTTGCTGTTGTGTTTTCATTACATCTGAAGTGGATTAATAAATAGAAACCAATTACTTGCTTCACTTGCCTCCATGAAATACCATTCTTAGACAATCACTAGGGTTGTGAATAAGAACTACTTAATCTGAGCATTATGTATTATGTGATATTTATTGCCAATTAAGAAGAAAATGTTATACTCTTTTAAATTAATGCAGGTGTCCATTTCAATGATTTAATTGAAAATGTTTTTTCAAAAAACATTATCTTAGGGTTTTGAGAAAAAGGAACTTAAGTTGGACGACATTTGTAATATCTGCACACATACAACCATTTTATATTTGGTGAATTCAAATAAACACATAAAACTGAAATCATACCCTTTGTTTTTAGAGAGCACTGAAATACCGTACTAGGGCAGTTTCATTAAAAATCATATATGAAAAGATATCCTTTCTCACCATGTTCTTGTAGAGATTTCATATTCATCAGTTTGAGATAAGGTATTGGTGTCTTACTTGCCCATTTATAGTAAACACGATTAACCATTCTCTTTTTGACATAGTTCAGGGAGACAGGCTTTGATCCAGCTGCCTCTTGGCTAAGCCTCTAGACTCTGGGACTCAAACAGATCAAAACTACTGATTCTAGGATAAAGACTTTGAAACTGTGTACTTCCCATGGAAAGGCTTTACTCTTCACTTTCTGTATGTTGTGCATAGCATTAGAACATTCTCAACTGAGTTTTAAAAAATGAGCATAAGCTAATATATAATGAAAAAACACCTTTGTCTTGTTTCATGTCAATGGAATGAGTTTTCAATTAAGAAATTCTCCTTAACAATTCAGTTTAATAGTCTATTTATACTTCTCTGATCTTTGGATATAAAACAATATTCTTGATAAAGTTTCATGTTAATAGTCATAATTCTAAAATTACAATTGAAATTAAAGAGCACTTTTTAATATTACTATTTTCATGATGACATTAGCGTTTTCTAGTGTCATCAATTTAACTCCCTAATCTCTGAGAACCATGATCTACCAGCAAAATGACCTTGAAATTAACTTAATTTTTATTTCACTCATTGAGTCATGTTCCATACTTAATAATTGAGCAATGTATTTATATACTTCCCTAAGGCGAGATAATAATGATCTGTTTAAGAATTTTCTAGACATTCTGTGAGTTCAAATGCTGCAAAAGAGTGCCCGCTACAACAATCTGGGTGTCCTTCCCTCCTGAATGATGTCTTCTGGACAGATTGACAGTGTAAATGTCAAGTCTTGAGACTTACACATCTCTTACTCTTTCTACCCACTTATCTATGAATCCTTACCCTCTCACAAATTGTACTTTCCCTGGCTCATATTTATTTTAAATACTCTTTTCATCTAGGTTTTTATGTTTCTTACATTTATTTTGTTTATTTTTACCATTACTTATTGCATGAATATTATCATTATCCACTGCTTTTCTGGAGATACTGACTTTGAAGGAAAGAAAACTTGGCTCCGTTTTAATAAACTACTTAGAACAATTTTATGCTTCTCTTTTAGGGGTGAAGCGTATTTCACCCCCTCTTCAAGCACTGTGAAACTCACAAAGCCTGAGATCGTTAACCCTGATCTCTTCCTCATTATTTCATCTCTCTCCTATTGCATAAACATTTCCAGGAAATTCAACATGTAACATGCACATATTCCCCCAATATAATGCCTATATAATTGTGAAATTGTTAGCAAAAAATAAAATTTGAGAAAGTAAGCATTTTAGACATATATTGCCAGACTCCTAATTTGAAACACTAAATATGGACCATTTTAAATAGAGATGCTTGATAGACACAGGCTTCAGTATAGAAAAGTTAAGTGCTAAGTGGCTCAGACTTATCCAATACACAGAAAAGATTTTGTGGTATATAAATGTATTTTGGATGTTTCTCAGAGAAGAATTACAGAAGAATATCATTAATAAATACAACAATAAAATTGTTTGAAATATTTGTCCGATTAAAGTCTTCTTCCAGTTTGTAAATATAACAGATTACATTCTTTGTAATTTTGCTTGTTAAACAAATATAAATTCCATAGACTTTCTCTAAACATACTTTAAATTCACTGTCTGTTCTTCAGTCTGGCTTATTTTCCATTCACTGGTAAAGGGCAGCTTAGCTTTACAGCACCTGTCAGTACCGTGGGTGATATGTTCCTCCCCGTACGTTTGGACAGCCGTGCGGGGGACAGCTGGTAGAAGATACCGATGCATTGTATGGCCACTCATCCTTTTGCCCAGAGACTTACTAAATCTTTTTTATAACACACTTCATCATTCCCATCCACAGGCCTGATATCCGAAGTCTGTTGCCCTAAAATGGTCCAGCTATTCAAGTAGGCTTTATCCCAGATAGAACTAATAATGTGCATTCAGTAGAAGATGGCTAGGTAATAACGTCTATAAATTTTTCTATTATTTATTCGAATGTTACATTTGTTTTCGGTAAGTTTATGCATATATTACAAATGTACACATCTATAATGTGTTTGTGTGTGTGTGTGTGTGTTATATGTGAGTGAAAGGTATGGTGGGAGCCAAACTTTTTGAAACTCAAATATTTCCAGGCCCTTTTCAAGTATGGTCCATTTACATGTGTTTTTTTATTTGTTATATAAAGATTTTGTATATTGTATATAAGTTGTGTACATGAATTTTTATTTATGTGCACTATTAGTGAATATAAAACATTTAGAAGTTACATCCTTAGAGAAATTTCAGGAGCACCTAATGCAAACTACCGAATTAGATTTAATTTTGTAAACCTCATCAAATATTCTAATACTTTGACCTGAAAGTAGAACAAATGGTATATAGAACTAACTTATGAATAAATAAAATATAGAAAATAGAAAAGGAAAGATAGAATAAAGTCCAGAATCCTTCTCTTGGATTACATGTCTCAGCATGATCTGTCTTCTTCCTAATTTTCTCTTGTCAACTCCTGCTCGTCTCTCCTTTTTATTTATGAGTTTCTAATTCAGCTGGTCTACCACTTCCTAAACTTCCAACTTACCGAACAACTTTTGTGCTCATTGTCTGCTGTTTCCAAAAGACTCTATTTTTGGATCTTCGTAAAGTCTTTGCCTCTGGTCTTGAAGCCTCAGATTAAATGCCAAATCCTCGAAACAGTCTGTCTTGATCAGTCTTTTGATAATGTGCACCCCAGCCATCATTTTCTAGTACATTATTTACTTTGGTTTTCTTCCTAACAATGATCACTTTCGGAAATAACCTTATCACTTACTTGCTTACTTGCTCATCTTCTTTCTACCACAACTAGAATAAAAGACCTGTAAGAGCAGGGACCTTGTCTGTTTTGGTCACCACCAAAGAATAATGTTCCAGTGAAAATTTGCTAAGGAAGTGCAATACTTGAGCCCTTCTTTCCATTCCTTCCTTTGACAGTAAACTCCACGTGACTAGGGAACAAATCTGGAGTTCTTGAGCCCTGTCGCCAGCAGCTAGCAGAGTATTTGGAACGGATTGTGTGCATCATACATCTTAGTTGAACAAATGAATGAAACCTAATAAACCCTACATATTAATAAAAATCATCCACTAGAAAAAATTTAATAATAATACATGAAAGAATGTTCAGACTTAGTAGTAAAGAGATCTTCCAATGGAAACTTTTTTCAAAATTTCTGATCAACATGTTACACTGCTTTTAATAGGTATTATACAGTCCTGTCAATTATGTGCTGACAAATAGGTATGTTATGAACATTTAGAAAGTGAAGTTTTTTCTCTCTCCCTTTCTCACTCTTTCCACATATGTAGATAAATCCCTCTTTACAGGTTTTGTTGGAAGCAGAGCAGTACTATCTCCCCTAAGGAGACTAAAATGACCAGATTCTTTCTTTTTCTGAGCTGCATTTCTAGCTTGATTATCTTCACGTGGTGTAGGGAAGGCCAGTGAAATGTTGTGGAAAATTCAATTGCATGAAAAGGCTAACTTCTATAACAACTCCAAAATCTCTGTAGTTCAGTAAAGTTGATTTTTTATATGTATAAAATCCAGTCAGCATGTGGCCTTCCCCATGGCTGTTCCAGTCCCAAGATCCTTCCACCTTGCCACGCACTCTACCATGACTTAATCCCCTCAACTTGGAAATATAATGGAGGCTCATCTGCAGAAGTGATGCACGTTCCTTTTGTGCATATTTCCTTTGCCAGAACTCAGTGATGTGGCCAGGTCCATGTAAAGGAAGCTGAGAAATACAATTATGTGCAGACGAGGAGGAAAGGAAAAGTTTGGTAAGCAAAAGTAATATTTATAGACATATTTTGAGAACAGTTTTTTTTAATCTATCAAAATTCAATAGTGGATAACAATTTTCCTACAATCTCATTTTCACAAGTACGTCTTCTAGAAATACAGTGACACCCCATCCTAATACAATCAGTGGTGTATAGAAAAGTCAACGACAGGGAGCAGCTTAACTTTGTGGCTAATGAAATGATCAGGATACACATGCCCAGCTAGTTGGCCTGAAGTTCTAGTGACCCAGCTGACCAGTCCAAATCCACCAGCGTCCTGGCTGTGAGCTGGCACGTGCCAGCTGATGGTAATTGTCAATTCTGGCTCAAATATGGTTGGAGAAATTTCTGGGATTCTGTGGTTGGATAAGATTTTCAAAGATTGGCAGTAATGGCAGGAATTTTCCAAGTAGTTAACACACATTTTGGTAACCCATGCCAGACAAAATATTTGGACCAGTGGAATACTTGGAATGTAGCTCAATTCAAGAATGGAAAGGGTTGGAATTCGTTTTCCAAACCCTTTATATCCAAATTCACTGTTCAGTGTAGCCTGTTAAAAATTTTTTATCTGTTCAAATATGTGTGTAATACTATTTGTACAGTAATTATACATTGATTGTAATTAGTAGAAACAATGTGTACCTCCCAAATGCTAAGATACAAGGTGTGCATGTATTATGGACTAAAACTAGTGGTTGAAAAGAATACACTGGATCTATAAATAGTGACTTTAAAAAGATGTCAACAGCATATGATTAAATGAAAGGGTATTAATTGTATACCAAGGTATATGAAATGATAGCATTTGGGGAAAAATACATATATAAATGTTTACAGTGTTTTGTAGATTTTCGTTTTGTTATTGTTGCTTTACCCAGGTGATGTTTTATTATAAACACCCTAGTTTTCTTCCCTTGCTATATATCCATTTTATGTTAATGTTCTTACTGATTTTTAAAAGTTAACTATTTTACTTTCCTGGCATATTATTTCTCTCTCCTTACACTTTCTCCTGTTCATTCAGTATGATCATTCTCAGTCTAGGAGAAAGGACATAAAGCAAAGTATAGAAGAACAAAGCTATTTATTTATGTTTTTATGTATTCATTCATTCACTCATTCATTCATTTAATTGAAAAAGCCTAGGCAGTTTTTGGAAAGAAATCTGGTAGAAATATCTGAGAGAATACATAGAGAGTAACACAGAACCTTCTCATGGCTCTCACCCTAACTCACCAAATCATGAACAGATTGTAAAGACAAGCCGGTTGTTGGCGGATGTACATGTCTCCACCCCTCCCCAGGCTGATGCTCCTAGAAACACACAGCAGGATGCTTAGAAAGATGCTGAAAACTGAGGACAGAGTAGACCTAAATCTGTTTTCTATAGAAGCATCAAGATCCTGGGGCCGGCTGTGTGGTGTATTTAGACTCACAGCACCTGATTCAGCACTGTTCAGTGGAGATATCATATGAGCCACATTTGTAATTTTAAACTTTTTGGTGACCACACTTAAAAAGGTAAAAAGAAATAAGTGAAATTAATTTTCATAATATATTTCATTGAACCTAGTATAACCAAATGCAGTCATTGCACAGAGCACGAAGTAGTCAATCTAAAAATCATTGATGAGATATTTTTCTTTTTTTCCATGTTGTCTTCAAAATCTGGTACATATTTGATGCTTCCAGCACAGCTCAGATCCAACTGGACACACCTCCAGTGCTCAGTGGCCACACATGATGAGTGGCTCCTGTCCTGGACAGCACAGATGTCACTGCAAAGCATGGCCTGGTGTGACAGAGTGATGCTCATGCACCCAGTGATGCCATCAAATTGAAGGAATGGAAAGAACAGGGTTACTGGGAATGAGAACAGGATGGGTCAGTGGAGGTATCTTGCCAGAACTTTGACACAGAGTAAACCCAAGAGCTTAGACTCAGCCCAGAACAGAGAACTGAGTAAAACAAGGTTCCACTATCCTGGCAGAATTAGGGTTTGCAATAGACAGTATTAGTTGTGGAAATAACACAAGTTACGTTCCTTGGATTGACATTTATAAATAGGTAATTAATTAAACAAAGAAGAAAGTCCAAAAGGACCATGAAACTATTAACAGGGCAAGTGGGCTGGGCCAGGAGAGAGGGCCGTCTCCTTTCACTTTTGCTTCTGCTGTATAAATGTAAACGGTTTAGAGAAAGTTGTAAGGGATGCATCATTCTTCATTTTCTGGCAGAAATTATATTTTTTAGCATGTTTCTGGCTGATAAGAGCTGATATGGTTCAACTTTTCTGTTTAGGACTGGAGGTGAAGGCGTTAGGACTAACGCTGTTAAGTAGAACTTTCATTTAAATAACATAAATTTAAAAGCAATTCCTATATTTTTTACATTTTTCTATCAGTATTTGAGTCTAAGCACATATTAAATGTATAGAGCTTGTTATTTTATTCACAATGATTTTTGTTATCTCTGCATTTTAAAAATTCATTTTCTTTTTCAGTAACCAGTAAAATAATAGAGCACGTATCTATAACTTAGATGTTTGTAAGTCCTTTGAACTATTGATCATAATAAAATAACTGTTAAACCACAGACTTCAAGTTACTTCTCCATCAAATAAAATTGGAGCAATTCAAATTAGTAATAAATTAAGAATCAATCTTTATGTTCTTATCTACCATATTAAAAGTCCTAGTATATGGTAGAATCATCTAGAAGATTTTCCCCCCAATATGCAAATTGAAAAGTAGGTCACTAAGTCTTTCTTTTAATAAATCAAATAACTGAGGATGTGAAATTTACTTTGTATCCTCATATGGATAAAAGAAAAATTACTCTGACTGTTCACTTATAATTATTTGCTTAGTTTGTATCAAAGTCAAACCTTTAAAGACAAGTTATTTTATTTCACAGTTAGGATACAGAATATTTTGCCCTAAGTAGAAAAATAAATGTAAAACTGTGACAGGGTTTCAAAGATTAGAAATTATAAGGGAGCCCATAAAATGATCTTGTCTATGCTGTATAATGTTGTAACTTCTACCCATATGTAGCTGTTTAAATTTAATTAAGAAAAATTCAGGTCTGCAGTTGCACTGTCCAAATTTCAAGTATCTCATAGTCACATGTGGGTAGTAGCTCCATGTTGGACCCTGCAGTTATAAAACATTTCCATCTTCGCAGATAGTTTTATTTGACAGCATTGATAGATGTCTAAGCTGACAATGCATTAAAATGTTCCATCATTTTACTAAGAAAATATTAATCCTTCAATAAAGGGCTAGAAATTATTTAAATTTTATTGTCATGGATAATAATCCTCAAATATGATATTTTATGGAACCATAAATGTAATATTAACAATAATAAATATAAAAGGAAAGAATGTTCTTATACTAGTTAAGTGGTAGAAACAGTGGGAAGGAACCCCTGCCTCCCCCAATACTGCTCTACGCACACTTTTATAAGAATATTGCAAGCTTTTATTGATGCTTTAGTGTATTTCTGTGCCATTCATCTTATAAAGGTGAGGCTTTATCATTTCTGGGGCCATTCATCCAGAAATAGATGAGGGCTTACATGCAAAAAATAGAGTTGAGAGGAAGAGAACTAAAGCTATCAGCTGATGGGATAAGATACTTTTTTGTCACTTAAACAATGAACAGATCAAAGGATAAACTGTATTCTGGCATAAAGTTGGTATTCCCCGCCAGGAGCTAGGGTGGAAACCGGGAAGTGAAGGGTCACCACAGAGCTATGGACACGCATATCTGCTCTCTTCTTGCGATCTCATGCAGAACGGGCCAGAAAGCCTTGGAGCCCTTCTTCCCTGGCTTCATCACAACCACTTTCTTTATAAGCCTGGCTACTTATGTTCTTTTTATTCTACTTTCACTCAAGTTTTTCTGGAAGAAGTTTTGAAACCCCTGCCTGGCACAGCTGTACCAAGCATATGAAAATCTGGACTTGGTTTAGATTTAAAGACTTCCAGAGCTGAAGTTTATCGAAGCCCAAGATGGAAACTACCCTGCCCCACGCCTACCCTGCTGTGCACACAGGGAAATGTTCCTTCCAGCCCTGAAATTTGCAGGTTTGATGTGCCTTATTTTATAAAGAAAATTCATTTTTAGAAATGGAATGATTTATTTTCCTTGTGACTTTCATTGTATGCACCTGTTACCTGGTTAGACAAAAATTCTGTAAGAAAATAATTAAATAATTGGAAATGGAAGCAGGCTATCTGTGATGATCTCTTAGAAATATAAAGCAATTTCTTTAATCCTCACAGAAGCGTATTTCTATTATTTGCTCATATTAGTTTGACTTGATAGCTTTGTTTCTATTTCTAGCAACCATGAGGATCTGAGGGACCCAATATGCGCTGAACAATGCACTTTCTTCCTTGAAGTCATATTATTGAATGTTTGCATTACTTCAAAATAAAGTCAATCATAAATTTACCTCATAAGTTGTTAACGCCAGGATCACTTTGGTAAGAGTGTAATAGGACTATAGGAATGTTGAATAACTGTGACAGTTTTAAAAGAAAAACTCATTTAAGAATAGGTACTTACGGAAACAAACATTTGTATCTTAAGCAGCTTTTGTTTGTTTCACTACTGTCATTTTTCTAAAAATTTTAATTATTAAATTTATTGTTTTTCTTTAATGGTGGCCGATAAATGGTATTTACCAGATTACTTTCCATGGCAATGCTATAATGTATTGTATTGACTGTTTTTTTTTCCCAAAATTTTCTACTTAACTAAGTTCCAGTGTAATGTCACCTCTCTAAACACAGAAAAAAATAATTACTTCAGTGGGAATAGCAGTTCTTAAAGGGCAATTACTATGTGCCTTGAATTTTCTCCAAGAGCTTAAGAAAGGGTGGCATCACACTGCAATGTGTTAAATACATAAATCGGTATTGTGCTGTTTTTACTTTACTTATATAATGTGTTCTCAGATGATATTGCAACATAGGCAGTGTGATCCCCTTTCACAAATGAAGAAAGCAGGGGTTAGGAATATTAAATGCCATTCCTCAGTTAATAATGATGTTGGAGTCAAAGGGCAGGTTGTGGAGAAGATAGTCTGCAATTATGTAACGTCTTCATATGGTAACAGATGGGAACTAGACATTGTGGTGACCACTTTGAAATGTATAGAAATATCAAATCACTATGTTGTGTGACAGGAACTAGCATAGTATTATAGGTAAATTTTCCTTCAAAAACGAATAGACTTATAGAAAGAGAGATCTGATTTGTGGTTACCAGAGGCAGGCATTGGGAGTGGGGATTGGATGAAGGTGGTCCAAAGGTACAAACGTACACTTATAAGATAAATAAGTACAAGGGAGGTACTGTTAGAACATTTTTGTTAGGACAAAATCCTAACATAGGTGGGTGCTGGTTATAAATTGTGAAACATCTTAAACTACTTAGGAGCCTATTTTTCTATCATTTTCACTAAAATAATCCTAAAATGAAAACAGAATAAATTAAATTCATATGTCCTATCCCCTCAGATTTTAATTTTAAAATAAAACATTATTTATATACCAGATTAATTAAATAACATCATCCCTTAAAATCTTAAAATTATATAAAATCATGGTTTTATAAAATGAGACTCAATGGTAATCTTGAATAATGTCAAAAAATAAATGTACCTGACAAATTGAATAAACAAGAAAGGCTTTATCGAAAACTATTACAAGAGGGGAGAGAGAACGAACTCAAATCCCATTAAACAAAGGCAAGAGAGTTTTAAAGCACTGGGGTGAGGTGGTGGACAAGTACAGGAAGGCCTAGCAGAAGGTGGGTCAGTGGGATTAGGCATCCTGTGTTTGTGAAGTGTCCTTTAGGGAAGTTAAGCTCCTACGCTTGCACAGGGACTAGGAGATAGGGGAGCTACTGCCTGTGATGGCTACATTTCAAAGGAATGTCTCCCACGTCTTTGAGTTTGTAAAAAATTAATACACAGAAACTTCAATTAATTAGATTCAAGAGACCAGACATGGGAGCTCTCAGGTCCTGAGACAAGAGCAGAGCCCAGCAGGAAGAAGAAAAACTCTTCCCTCCTGAAAAGAATTCAGCAATGAAAAGCCACCGAGTGGGGTGGGTATAGCTCAATGGGAAAACTGCATGCTTAGCATGCGCGAGGTCCTAGGCACAATCCCCAGTACCTCCGTTAAAAAAAAAAAAGAAAGAAAAGAAAAAGAAAGAAAAAGGAAAGCCATAGACTGTTTATTTACTATAGCCCTCCCAACTTCCTTTCCATCCCTGTAAAGGAAGGCTCCTTCCCTTGCCTTGTAGGAATTTGCACGCCATGGTTGTAGACCCCGAGTGGCAATTCTCTGCTGATCCCAAATAAACCCATCTTTGCTGGAGAAATAACTGGCAGTCTATTTGTTCCAGGTCAGCAGGTTATAAAACTGGGAAGAGGTTGAGAGAAAGTTTACATCTCAAAGGGGCAGAGCAAGAATTTACAATGGAAAGTTTTCTCAAGGAAATGATTTAAGAAAAGGGGAAAGGGAGGTTAGGGCACAGAGTCAGGAGGAAGTCTGTTGAAAAAGTGCAGTCAAGTTGAGGGAGATGTTAAGGCTGTCTTGGTCAATGCTCGATATCCACTGTTGCAGTCTTTTTTTCTTTTTAACTTTTTATTCTGAAATAACTTTAGGCTTAACCCCTGCTCCAAGTTGCATAAATTACACAGAGGGTCCTCACAGCCCTGTCCCAACTTCAGCTGTTATCTTCTTACACAATCACAGTACAATTACAGAAAGTAGGAGAGTAACATGAATGCGATACTATTAACTATGTTGCAAGACATATTTGAATTTCATAAATTGTCCCACTCACACCTTCCTTCGGTCCAGGATCCCACTGAGTTGTCATATCTCCTTATGTCTCTTTTATTCTGTGACACGTAGCATTTGTGTGAACGTCTTTGATGATCTTGACACGTTTGACAGCACTAATCAGGCATTTTTGGCAAACTGTCTCTCAATTTGGGTTTGTCTGATGTCTCTGCATCAATAGACTGAGGTTGTGCAGTTTGGCCAAGGGTGTCGCTGAAATGATGTTGTCCCCACCCCCCCAGTGCATCAGATCGCAGTGCGCCTGATACCAGTACCTTTTGTCACTGCTGTTGATGCTTTGATCACTTGATTACGGTGCTTGCTGCTAGGTTTCCTCACTGTAATTGCTATTTTTCCCTTTATAACAAATTAGTATCTTCTGAGGATATGCTTTGAAACTATGCAAATATTCTCTTTCTCATCATGTTTTACCCGCTGATTTTAGCAACTGTGGATGATTCTTGCCTGCAATAATTTACTGTGACGTTTGTTAATAGTGATTTTACTGTTGTAGCCCCAGTGCCTGGAAGTATGTACGGCACTCTGTGGCCACTGAATAAGGATTTGTTGAGTGAATAACTGAAAGGGTTGCGCAAGGGAGGAGACAGGGCAGGGGAGAAAACGTGGCTAGCTGCGTATAGACAAAATGAAAAACAGTGAGAGCATTAAAGAACACGTGGTATGGAGAGTCACACATTTGTGTGTTCAAGGCCTGACGTGGCTCCTCCGAGCCCATCCAAAGCCGGTCGTGCATGTAGAGTTTTGACTTAAGTTCATTCCCTTTGCTATTCAAGAGATGTTAAGGAAGTTCTTGATAGTGTAAAGTACTCTTTCCAATAGAACTAAAACAAAACCGAAGAAGCCTACTTCATGGTAGTTAACAGAGAAATAGTGGTGGAATAAATTTAAATGCCTTCCTAGTCTCAAAATCGTCTTAGAAGTAAGGTCTTAATTTCTGTTACTTTACCAAAACCTGTAGCTATGACTGTGTGTGTGTGTGTGTGTGTGTGTGTGTGTATTATTGAAGTATCGTCAGTTTACAACATTGTGTCTTAGCTATACATTCTGGTATAGCTAAGACTTCTTGACTCATGTTTTTTCTTTCATTTCAAATAATGTTGGCAGGATAAAGTGGCGGTGAACTGCGTCATCCCTGACACACGTGCAGTTACTGCTGGTCAGGGAGCATCTCCAGGGTTTTGTGAGCTGGGGTTCACTTCTCTGTCCCTGAGAGAGGAAGTCTTCCACGGGTCACAGAGGGTCTATGTTTTTATTGTTTATTGGAAGATGGCCAAACAATTTTTCTTTCTTAAAACACATGGTCTCTTTTTAAATTGTTGTCAGACAATTTTACCTTCTTATCAATAGGAAATGCCTAATAATTTCTTCCTCGTAATGCTACACACTGCCTAGAACAACTGTCGTATGAGAGAATCACCAAAAGAAAGAGCTGTTGAAAAGAATGTCAAACATAATTTTTTCCTATCATGTCTTCACTTTCCTTCTCCGTATATCATTGAATTATAAATGTTGAAAGGATTTTGGAAATTAATATTACACATAAGAAAAATTAGGTCCAAAGACTCCCTTTTTTCTACCTTTAACATTAGAAAGAAAGAAATTAGTTTACTGGTATTAGCTATTTTTCCTCAGCTACCAAGATCATGCATATATAGAGTAAATTCAGATACAATCTCATCTGGAGTCCTTCCAATTTCCCACAATTTTAAAGATTTGTAATTCCATGGGCTCAATATTTGACTTGTTTATTTAATTGCGTTTTGTCTGTTACTCAACTACAGATGAGGCTTCCGCCAAATCTGAATGCATTCCAACGCCTACATAAACTTGCTCTGTCTCTCAGATGATCATGGAGTGACCTTGTGGGTATTACACACCAGGAACTAACTGCCTGTTCTTGGATTTAAAGGCACTTGGCAAACTCCTGCATCGTTAAATCATTGTTGTTACTTAAACTTAGAATGCTTTACTACCTGTCTATATTTGAACTAGCTCCACAAGTGTGTAGGTGCTTTGTCCAATCTGTTCATATTTCTTGTGTATGTTTAAAAAAACTGTTGAATAAAGGAGTCCAATTTTTACTCAGGCAGATGTTTTTGAGTTTGTCATAGTAGAGTCTTCTGTGCAGAGAAAGATTTTGTGTAGACATATTTACTGTAAAAATAGTCCAAAATCTCCTAACTGCTAAATAGAAATAAGAAAAAGTTACATTTACATTGTCCTTATGTCATTCTAAAATAAGAATTTAGACTTTCTTTAAAATATTCTCACGCCACCTTCTACATATAGTACAATGAGTCAGATATGCAACTCAAGAACCAGGATTAAGTTTTAAACTCAAAGAAGAACTTCTCAGAGAAGGGGCAATATTTATTTACAGGAAAACCTATTTCACAAATATGTTAAAAATTGACTGTGTTTTCCCTATTTGAGAGGTCTTGCATAAATTTGGTATTTGTAGAGTTTAATTTTAAAATGACTGATGTGTTTTTACTCCAAAGTTACGATTTTTTTCTTTAATATGCATACAATCTAAGAAGTTATTCTCTGGACTTTGAGAAACACTTAAATAAGATGTTATGAAATCGAAGTGCCCCACTACTTCGGGTAATGGCATGCACGCAAATATTTTTTGGATTATTCATTCCCCCCCCCAAGTATTTGTACTTTTAGGATACCTGTAATAAGATGCTATACTGATTATGTTTTCATATCTTATAAATATGAAATCTATCCTCTCAAAATTATTTACCAAATATTTTCACGTGCGCATCAGTTTCTAATTGCTGCTACAACAACTTACCACAAATTTGGTGACTTAAAATAATACAAATTTGCTATTTGTTCTGGAGGTCAAAAGTCTGAGATGAGTCTCACGGGGCTAAAATCAAGGTGTTGGCAAGGCTGTGTTCCTTTCTGCAATCCACTCTCTCGCCTTTTCCAGCTGCTGGTGTTCTTTGTTCCCAGCCACCTTCCATTTTCAAAAACAGCAATGGCAAGAAGTCTTTCCAGAGGCTGGCGGAATCTACCTCACCTCACACAACATCACTCTGACGCTCAGTCTTCCGTTCAGTCCTCCACATTTAAGGGTCCTTGTGATTGCCCTGGACCCACACAGACAATCCAAGATAATAGTGCTGTTTTAAAGTCAGCCACTTAGCAGCCTAATTCTGCCCACTATGTTAATTTCTCTTGACATGTAACAATTTCACATGTTCCAGAGATCAGGACATGGACAAGTTTGGGAGGCCGTTATTTTGCCTACCACCATATATTTTAATCAAAGGAGTAGACTGAAATCTATAGGAAATGAATTGTTGCTAAATTATTTTACAAATGCTCCGATTTAAAAATTACAATACAGTGAAATTTATATTTTGAGAAACTGCCCTAAAAGTCCCAGGTTCTGACAATATTTCATTTACTGGCATGTGTGCAATGTAGTAGCTACTCCATTACCTACAAAATGTTACAATGAGAGAATTGAGGTGGAAGTTAACTTATGCATATATTCAATTCGCTGGCTTAAACTAAAATATTGTTCATTTTACAGCATATGTAATTAACTTTAGATAATTTGAAAACAGTATAGGAATTGATCAAAATTGCTATAGTTAATTTTACACATTTGCATACACATTTTCATTTTCAGTGAATATTCAGCAGAATTTGATGCTGCATTACGGCCCACTTTTCTCTCTAAAATATTTTCCACAAGTCAGCAATCAATCTATTCTTTCAAATTAATGTTACTTCTAACAAGAGACCAAATCAAACAATGGCCAAGTTCCAGGAATCTTATTTCCTGTTTCTGTATACCCTACTGAAATTTATTTACAGTTAGAGCATGCTGGTGGCAGTAAATCTGCTTATTCGGAAAGAAAATAATGGATGTTGTGTAAATACAAACACTTACGGGAAAGTGTTAAGCGAATACAATTTCTACTGCAATCTTCAAAGTGAAATATTAATGGACATGGTTTTCTAATAATGTTGCTCATTGAAAAAGTAATTAGAATAAAACTCTAACACTCTGTCAAATGTTTATAGTTGTTTGAAGGTTACATTAGTGATGTCTGAGTTCCCAGTGTGCTAATTTCATACTGCTGTTTATACGGTAAAGAAGATTAAAGGCAAATTTTGTTCTTTTGATTGTAATTCACATATATTGGAAGAGTCATCAGATTACTTGGTTCAGAGAAACTCTGTTGCCTGAGTGTCCTGCTTTATGACTGTGTTCATGACTTATTATTTAACTCAGTTCTTTAACCTTCTTTTCTTAATGACAAAATAGATAAGCAAGGACAGATACTACATTTAAAATTATGAAAAAGGAGGTCAAATAATCACAATATGTTTGAATTTTAAAATTTATTTTCTAAAAATGAGTTTATTTTCTGTTTATAGCATTTATCCACTCTGAATTTTTTTTTCTATTTGTTTACTTGCTTATTATCTATTTCACTCCCCAGAATATGAGTGTTATGATAAAACATGTCTGTGTCTGCATCAGTGTTTCCAGTGCCTTATATAATGTCGGGATTACGGTATGGCACTTGAAAAATAATGGTGGAAAGGTAATATAAACTATTACTTATAACCATGAAATCCCAAATCATTCATAAAACATTATTTGCATGTACAGATGCTTGTATATGAAGATATCCAAGATGTATTATCAAGTTAAAAACAATTGAACTCACTAGATAGTATTAATTCTGTCAATAAATTTTATGGACTGCCTACTGTAGGACTGGTGCTATTAATTCAATTCTAAGCACTGTGGATTATAAAAAGAAAAAAATAAGCACACACAAACAAAATTAATTTGTATGAGAAATGTAGACGATAGTTATACATAAAGAATTACATTTGTAATCTTCATGTATATGTCTGTCTATAAGATAAACAAACAGAATGAGACATTCCAAATTATTAAACGATTATACTTAGAGAAGCAAGTAGGTCCATAGGGAGAGGTGAATGTCAACTTCAGATTTCATTCCACACATTGAAGTACTGCTTGGATCATTTCTCAGTGAAATTACAACCAAGAGTTAGTTGTGTAGCAAAGAGGAAAAAGAGAGAGCGAAATGCTGATTTGAGGACTGTCTCACTACAGCAGTGAAAGTAGTGAAGAATCTAATATGATGGCCAGTTGGGTCCTGCCATGAATAAATACTCTGTGCTCAGTCTCCTTGGAGTTGCAATACCTTAATTTTTTTCATTTTAATTTCATTTGAATTAGCAACTTTCTTTTCCTTCCCTTGTCAGTGTTCTTCTTACTGTACTATTTAAAATACAAAGTATTTACATTTAATTTTAACTTTGAAAAATATTAATAAAATGTTGATTTAAAACTATTCAAAGAAGTCTGTTTCAAAGCAGTTTTTTAAAAGGTCTAACTATGATAAGCACATTCAGTTAAATGTCTACAGAAAATCATTTTATGTAAAAGAAATATGAAATTTTCTTTAAAAGAAAAATAGTTAGAATTATTGACTCTAAAGACACTTTTGTTGATAAAAGTTATGGTATAGCGGGCACCTTCTGGTTCTGTAGATAACATCATAGCAGAATAATCTCCCTGGGTTTTTATTCCTAAACTCAACTGAGATTAAAAATCTGACAGCCTTTATAAGGAGGAATTTGATTTCTAAAAGTCATTTCAGGATGAGTTTTTAAAAGATATGGGACAACCCCCTTATGCAGTTATGCAAATTAACTGATCATTATCTCTTCTTGGGGAAACAACCATTTTGGGGGAAGCTTCTTTAAACTGCATTCACTTGTAAATTATCTTTACATAGAATATTATTTAATGATGTTCAGTCAACCTGTTCCTGTAAAGGTGATCATTTCTCTTAATATTTATGGCTATAATCTGGATTATTGGATTAAAATTCCCTAACAATGGAACCACCACTTAAAAAATTTGAAGTTTATCCTAACTGGATGCAAAATATCTGCTAGAAAGTAAAAGGATTATTTTACCTATAAGATATCAAAATTAATCAAAGTACATTACCATATTAAGTCTTTGGAAGCACCATGAATTATAGATTTATGAGTAGTACTATCAAGTCTTTGGGTTAATGTTTTTTAAAAAGGAAACACTTTAAAAGAAGAAAGTGGGCAGCCTCATTCAGATCTTTCTGTTTGATACAAACAGGGCTGGTAAAACACTTATGAAACATGAACTCCTCTAGAATTAGGAAAGGAGTTAGGTAGGGAGCATGCTGAGAGTTTATGGTAAAGCTGAAACACCATTTATAAAAATAAGACATCCACAGAGAGCATGCATTTATTTGAAGGCACTGCACCTCTAGCATCACTCATATATATTTCAGATGCAGCAAGCAGCAACATTCCAATATGTAGTTATACGCCACAAGTACGGGCTAAAAGAAACTTCAGTGTGGGTGAAACAGCAGATAAAAATAGTAAAAATTTACGGAAGTCAGTACAATGCAGAAGAAAAGGTATAGAACCTGTGGTTTAGATCGTAGCTCTGTAATTTTGAATAAAATGGATCCATCACAGACCTGGGGGTGGCAGTTCAGGTGGGATATGCAGTTTGGCGAGACCCAGATGTATAAAAATTAAATACAGAATGTCCATGAGATTTAAAGTCCCCAGATTTGATTTTGTCAGTCCATTTCAAACTTAGAAAATATCCAGAAGAGCTTAAAGAAATCATAATTTACAATGATGGATTGTATAATTTAAAGGTATCTGTGAAGTGAAATAATTAATCAGCAATTTGTTGAATAAATAGTATTTGAAGCAAATGGATGGATAGAGAGATAGATGGTAGATAAATAGACAGACAGACAAACAGATAGAATTAAAGGTAGTTCATCAATGCTCTGAAAATGCTTTTGGATGACTGTCATGTTTAGTAACCAGCATTCCCAGATTAACTTCTTCAGTATCTTTTTTTTTTTTCCCAATCATGGAAAAACATTCTTAAATTCTCAGAATATGGTCCCCCTTTTCCCAGCATGCAGTTGGCTTCTGTTAACATCTTCGTTTCACAGGTATGAATTCATTGGACTGACTGTATCACAACGTTTCCCCCATATTCAATATGAAAGAAAGAGCTCTTGCCAACCTGGAGAAGTTCCAAGTTCTTTAGCCTCTTTAACAGTCTTTCACACGGATTAGTTCTGCAAATAGCTCAGCCCTCGGAAATACATGGGAGCAATTTGCTATAACCCACCATTTACTGTCACACCATGTTTTCCCTACCTACCTTGGGAATATTCTAGGAGCATGAAATAACATATTACTTGTGAAAAGTTTTAGTAGTTTAAATCTACCTCGAAAATAGAAGGCCTATGGCAAATATTACAAAAGTGGGAATTTTCTCGACAAAACAATAGTCTTTGTATATGAATTGCAGAAGTGAAGGGGAGCAGGACCTGTGCCCACCCCCCCGCAACCCCTGCCTCTTGTTTATAGAAAAGCTGAGGTCTCCTGGGCCTCCCTACGTCTTGGAATAACAGGCTCACGTCGTTGATTAAGACAAGCCTGCAGGCACTGGAGGATGGCAAGGACTCTGACCACCTGTCTCAATGATTAATTGAGATTATTCCCCCATTTCCCTTTAAGACTTTAATAGCTGAACAAAATCTTTGGAGATATGTTTTGGGGGAAATGTCGGGTCCACCAGGCTGCAGCCATTCTGGTTAAAAACAACTTTTCTTTTTGTTACTAAGACTGTTGCCCCCAGGATCATACCGCTGCCACTCCCTCAGCCAGAAACCGGTTTAGGCTTATCTAAGTCTCAGGAGGCAGCTGCAGAAAGGAAACCATCTGGCAGTCCAAGATGGTGGAAGATTTGACTTTCAGTGGACCTTGAGCTTCATTATAAGCTTATTGTAATATATTAGCATGGTAAGTGACACACCCACCAGCGCCATGACGGTTGACAGTTGCCATGGCGACAATGACGGAAAGCCCATATAAGAACTGAAAAGTCCCTACAAGGACTGATTGGCTCCATCACACCCAGAAGGAGAACGTGATGGTGGAAGCGTCCCACAAAAGTCCACGTGGCCCGACCCGGCTGGAGTCGTCCCTGCCGCTGACCTTGGCTGACAGCTCTGGCTTGAGCACCTTTGCCTCGCTTGAGTGCGTTTTCCTTTTTCCTCCCTGCTAGAGCACTTTCCTTCCTTTTCCTCTTTTGAAAAATAAAAAAGCAGTTTTTGCTCTGTCCCTCTGCCTCAGCTGTGAATGCTTTCCAGCCAGCAGGCAGGACCCACACTTTCGAGGACCTCCTCATTTAGGGGTCTCCCTTTTGGCTAACAGAAGCATTTAAATGTTGGGAGGACCACATCCTAAATATGCTTTCATGCCCAAGAAGAACATTAGTACATTTAATCTCTGCTAAAGTGTGATGATTAATGACCAAGTCATATGGATCATTTTGATTTTACAAATCAGTCCACACTGAATCCTGTGCTTCATATTTCTAAAATGTGTACAGTTTAGAAGATGCATTCTTAGGTAGGATTTTATTTGAATTACACAAAAATCTTATTGAGTATATAAACTAATGTTAATAAAACTACTGCCAACAATAACTAATGTACAATTCTTGCTATAGTCTTCAATTTACCTTAATTTTACAGATAAAAATATATTACTAAAATATTAAGTTAGCCAATATTATCAAATTAATAAACAGGTAATTTTATTATTCAAAACATCTATTTTTCACTGCATAATACACTTTTAACTACATATGAAAAAACACAAAATATATAGTTTAAATAATATAAATAATGTCATTATATTTTAGTTAGGGCTTATTATTTGAAATATGCATAAAAATAATCACATCTTCTATTTTGATTCTCTCAATATGTATACCTCATCAATAAATATCACAAATCAAGATGCCAGATAAAAAATACATGCATTGAAATAAATGAGGAAAAAAATCTTATGCCATTAAATTTTCAAAGATAGAGCTTCAAGGTTTTTTTTTTTTTTTTCATTCTTGAAAGAAACATTAAATAAAAACAAATTATCCAAAGTGCTCTGTTCTGGATGTAGGTGTGTGTCTATGGGTTTGTGTGAGTTTCATTTTGAGAGCTTCTTTCTAACTCTATAACAAGTAAATAAGACAGAAAATAGAAAACTGAGCATTTACTGAAAGAGTTTTGTCTCTCAGAAAACTTGCTGCTGTTTAAATATATATTGAATATATACTCATAAGGATATCATCACTATGTGAATTTGCTTTAGTGTTTAATTGGGATGTTTATTTTGACTTCAATACAAATTTGACTTAGATTAAATTTTGAGGAATATCTACTATATTTGACTATGCTTATGTTCAGGAGAAACAACATAAAATGGAATCATTGTTATTTTTGAAAAAGTCAATAAGCATTTAACTCAAGCTAATAAAAATGAAAACTGATGGAAGTAATATTTCAGAGGGTTAATGAAAGATTCTAAACTATGACCTCTATTACCTGCTAATATAGAGGTTATTCTCAATTCAAAATGAGTAATCTGATATATTTCAAAATAAGGGAACAGTCATACTTGTTTGGTAAACCATAGTGTGTTATGCTTCTGAGTCAGTGTTCTTTTATCTAAATTCTGTTAATTTTTTCACTTACATTGTAGTGATGTACTGAGACAGTTGTTCACAGTGACATGGTACTTACTGTCCTTTAAAGGGTGAGTATCCCTTGTTTCTTATTGCTCCAAAAGAAGTTAATCAGCCTTTAGTAGAAAATATTTCTGTTTTACATAAAAATAATGATTTAAAAATATTAAGCCTCAGGGTTTGATATTTACTCCATTTTCTTTTCTTTTGCTTTATTTTTTTAATTTAATAATTATGCAATTTCAGGTCAGATATTTAAAATAATTGATACACTTTTTCAATTATTTTAGTGCCCTGATATTAAAATAAACTTTATCCACATTATGGAAAATTCAAATAATTATAATGTAAACTCATAGGTATATGTTTAAAGAAATTGTTTACATTTAAAACATACATTTTAAGATATGTCATAAAATAGTTAAAACAATTAAATATTATTTTTATTCAATTATTATCACACTGTCTATGAGCAGTGAGATTATATTTATTATTATACCATACAATATTTGTATACTCTTCATTTCTAGATTTTCCAAAATGATTATGTTTCTTTTATGCTTGAAAAGGTAATTAATTTCTTTTTTGTGTTACACAAAATTTGTAACCAAAGAGTAATTGTCTTGTATTACTCTCAGCCTTTAAACAATGTATTGGTCTTCTTTATTTCTCACTTTGACTGTGGGGCGCTGAGGATATAACATGTATCTTAGAACATTCTACTGCTCTGAAAAAACACCAGCATCTAACCTTCCTCTTGCCTGAAGGCAAAAGTATTTCCAGTTCTTCCTGTTGAAACTATGAGGGTAAACGTAACCTCCGCTAAAGGACACAAACAAAATGACTTATGACTTTACTTGGGAAAATTTTAGGTATTTGTTCACTCCAGATTGGAATGTCTTGTATTTTATTAGGTGTGTTTAATATTTTCTTCCACTTGTCATGTAGCTCCCCTTATGATATATCCATGCCAGTGGAAAAGAGGTCATGATGGGTTTAAACTGAAACCTGAGATCATTATTATATATTAGTTTTCATTGGTACTAGTATTAGTATTAGTTTGCTGCTGTAACAAAGTAGCACAGGTGGAGTGGCTTAAGCAGGAGTAATTTATTGTCTCACAGTTCTGGTGGAGAGAAGTCAAGATGTCCACAGGATTGGTTTCTTCTGAGGGCTGTAAGGAAGAAACTATTTCATGCTTCTTTCCTAGCTTCTGGTGGTTTGCTGGCAATAGCTGGTATTTCTTGGCATTTAAAAGCATCATTCCAATGCCTTTATCTTCACATGGCATTCTCCCTAGTATGTCTGTTTGTGTCTAAATTTCTCCTGTTTGTAAGGACACCAGTCACATTGGATTGGGGCCCATTGTACTTCAGTATGACCTCATCTTAACTAATTATACCCTATTTCCAAACAAGATCATATTTCGATGAGATACAGGGGTTAGAATTTCAACATATGAATTTTTTTGTGAACACAATTCAATCTATAGTACCTCTTAAGCCATCATAGCTCATTAATTATCAGGAGACAAGACAATGTTCTTGTCCTCCTGGAGGAAAAGTATGCAACAATAGACAGATAAATAAAGCAACATGACAGCAGACAATGAGGATTGCATGGGGGAAAATCCATTTGGATGAAGGGAAAGGAGGTAAGAGGAGTGCTGTTGTAGAAAGGATTATCAGGAAAGGCCTCTTCTGGAGACAGTACCTAAGCAGGGGCCTGATGTGATGGGGTTGCAAGTGCGGTAACATCTGCTGGAGTGGGTGCTCATCACCAGTCCTCAAGTGTGCTGAGCATGCTGGCCGTGTTCAAGCTTCAGAAAGGAGGCTGGCGTTGCTAAGACAGGGTGAGAGCAGTAGAATTGGAGGTCAGAGAGGTGAGCAGGGTTAGGCAGGGTCATGTGGAGACTTAAAGTCCATGACTGGCAATGTCCGTTACATTCCCAGTGAGAAGAGAAGCCAAAAGCGTATCAAGCAGGAGATTAAATAATCTCACCTGGAGAATGGGTTGGCTGGCGTGCAGTTGGGCAGGGCGTGGGGTTGGGGGAATGAGGCAGAAGCAGGGAACTCAGTGAGAAGCCTCTTGCTGCAGGGGAGGTGTAACTTGATTTAGGCTACGATTCATTTAGGCTGGATTATGTGAGTTGTTAAGTATGTGAGAAAGATATGAGTCAACAATGTTTCCAAGTTTGGGTCCGGATCAACTGAATGACACTACCAGTTTCAGAGATAGAACATTCCAGGGAAGAAGCAGACTTGAGGAGTAAATCAATGCCAAATGCACAAGGCACCTAGTAAGCACGTGAATATACCCTTTCAGATTTAAGGACGGAAGCCTGAGTTGGATAAATTGACTGAGCCATATGTGTGAGCTTTAAAAAAATGTAGGAAAGTGGAGGTTGGCTTTACACATATTTTCCAATAAGAACTTCTAAATACTTCAAATGATGTAATTTTGAAAGCGTTTCTTATGATTTGGCCCAAATCAGTTTCTATATGAAGACATAATTGTAAACTCTTGTGGGAGAGTTGGCATTGAGTTACTCTGTGTGGTTTTTAAAGCTGAATTTTCTCCGTGAGGCTCTGGTCTTCTTAATCTAGTGGTCATCCCCCTCTTCCACGGCTGCCATCAAGGTCCTGAGAGCTAACAGCTCTCACTGGTCCAGTCTCCCTCCTTCTTGCTGTTCTTCCAACAATCAAGCACATTTCTTGCCACAGTTTACCTTTGTCACAATTGCATATACACAAAAATAAAAATGCTATGAGAATATACTGTACTTTTATTTAGCTGGATAATGGGGTAATCTATGTCTAAGCCAAATGAAAGCATTTATTGAAGTTACTGTTGTATCTGTTCACTATGGGATACGTTTAATTAAATTATTTCCAGCATTCATATGAATGCTTTGAACTTTTCAACTTTGTAAAAATGTTGGCAACTCTTTTGTTGAAGAATCTAACATGTTGATTTTAGTTTTAGAGAGTGAGGAATGCATCTCAATTTTCACATTTCCTCTGCATTGCCTATAGTACCTAAACAGAAGGAGGAATAAAATTGATGACTGCTTTACTAGGGCATATTAGCTCCTGCACAGTGTTTTTCGGAAGGAATTTAAATGTGTGGACTCATTTCAAAACTTGTATTATTGACATTATGAAGAGATTCAAATTTGAAGCATCTGAAAAAGACTATATTTGTTTGGTTCTCTGTTTCCTTTAAAGAAAGAAATCCCTTTTAGAAATAAAGATAAAAGGAAGTCAGGAGTGTGCAGAGTCTATTTCCTTGTGTGACTATTTCATTTAAAGTAACAAATCCTTTAAAAAGTTACTGTGATGCTTGATAAGCTTCTTGAAACAGTATTTGATTTTTGCCACCAAACTATACTTGAAACTTATGTCTAATTTCTTGTCTATTTGGGCCCATTTGACATAATTTTTCTTCCTTAGAGTGCGATAGTTACATTTCAGATAATTTTCCTGTACTACGCACCATATGTTTTAGAATCAGCTAATAGTTTAACATTGTTTATGTGTCCTTGTTGGTATTATAAAATTCTACCAGCTCCCATGTTTGAGCTAAGGTTTATACACCCATAAAGTTCTTTCCCTAAGGTCGTGTATAAGGTGTTATACATCACATGTAAATGCTCCTCCTTAACATTTTTGTTGCAATTTATTTAAAATTAAAAAAGCAATTTCTTTCAAATTCTTCCTTATATTTTTCAATAAGCCTCGGTGAAAATATTGGTAGCCTAGGAATTACAAATACATTCAGTCCAGGGGTGTGGACGGACCTGTTAGCTGGATCAGTGGGTTATTAAAATGCGTTAAACAACTGGACCATACCTTTAAAAAAAATTTTTGCCATTTACATGTGTGGAACACAGAATATTTAGGCTTTCATTTCCTGTGATTAAAGTTAGAGTCTTCTAATTACAGTCTTCTTTCCCAGTCAGTCACTGCTTATAGAAAGACCTTCTGAAAGATTGAGAATGTCTCTCTTTCTTACCCTTACGATGCTTTTTGATCCCCTTAGAACCACTTATAAAATTGTATAGGCCAATGATTTAATTTTTGTGGTAGTTAAATTCATTATAATTAAATAAGTATCAACTAATGTCTCTATGGAATAATTGATACATAGTTCCAGCCTAATTAATTATATTTCCTTAAGTTTACATATGTATTTACTAGATACATAATTATCCATGAAATGTCTTTTGAATAGAAAGTGATAATAAATTGAAATTACAATGGAGTAATTACAGTTCAAACCTAGAAGAAGGAATTGGGCGGCCACTGAAGACCTGGTCTCAGGCACGTCCCTGCACCACTGAGAACTTGAACTTTCTGTGAACTATACCCAACCCAAGGACACCAGCCAGTTTTTAAAACATCTGCTAGCTGCAACCTTGTGTCTCAAGGTTATTACCTTTGTAACTACTCAACTATTTCAAACCCCAGCCAATCCTTACTTAACCAAGCACCCTTCTTGCCAGCTCCAATTATAATCCCCTGATACAACAGTTCATGGAACTAACTGTCACCGTCATGGTTTCTGCCTTGTTTGATAAGCCTCCTCTGTTTTGTAGTCGGGCGGAACACCATGCAAGTGCTCCTTGAATCTGTGTCTGCTGGGCTGCAGTCCTGACAAACCTTTCATAATTACTTAATGAAATGGTAAAGGAAAAAAAGCCCTGTCCCTTCTGACAAATCTTCCCTTGTGGCACTCAGTTCCTGGGAGGGCTCCTGGCTCTGCTTGACTGCCGGTCACCTGAATACCCTCATTACAGAGCTCTCACTGTCCTGTCCGTCTGTCATTCATTAGGCTCTGTAATCACCACGAAACACAGCATGATCACCAGTCTTTTGTCATCTGTGTGGAAACCCAGGCAAAGCCCAAAGTGAGGGACGGACAGAGATGTTCTCCCTCTCTTGTTTCCCCCTCCTTTAGTTCTTGGATTAGCTGTTACCAAAATTGAATTTCTGAAAAGTGCCTTTTGTTTTTTACATACTGATTGGAAATGGGCCACCTTGCTCTTTGTGTCATTAATTTCTTTGGGGTCAATTTTAAAATCTACATAAGGAAACTGGCATTAAGATATAATGAGGAAAAAAATATTTTTACTTTTTCTCAATTCATTAGGTAAATATTTCCTGATCACCTTAGATGTATCATGTACTACATAAGATCGCTGTGATCATCAGAGAATTCATATGACGTGCTGATCAAGGAAAAAGGAAGAGACAAACATGACAACATGACTCTGGTGTTTGAAATGTACTGACAGACACGATGTTGGCATCGTTGAGGAAGACAGCTTGCTTGGGAGAAGAGGACAAAATAAACTATATTTCGTTTTGAGGATTATTTTTAGATGTCATAAGGACACATGTGGAAATGAACCTTAAATAAATGATCAGTGGTGATTATATGTATTTGTGATTCATCAGAGTAACATTTCATAATGGAATTGCTAACATTTATTGAACATTTTCCATATTCCAGACACCATTCACATCTCTTTACCTCTATGAAGTATTTAATGTTTGCTATAATCCTGTGCAACAGATATCACTGCCATCTTAGTTTTCCAGTTGAAACCACTGAGACACAAATTGTCCTGTTTCCTAAAATTCATGCAGCTAGTATGTGTTGAACTGGGACTTGAACTTAGAAAGTCCAGCTCCAGAGTCCATGATCTTACCTAAACCTAGACAAAAATTCTTTCTATCAAGAAGAACAAGTTGATTTTAGAATTTTATTCTTCATAGTTTATTTTTCCTGTACTAAACTACTGGAAGCATTTGTCTTTATAATTATTTTAATATTTGAATTCTTTCTAAAAATATTTTTCAAAATTAATGATCATATGATAGAAAAATACCTAGATTGCAAAGGGTTTTTGAACATACGCTTTATCCATTTTTTACATTTACATTTATACATTCTATTTGAATTTGAAAGGAAGGGGACCCAGGTTGCTTACTTACATCTGAGTGCTCTCTGAGGATTTCTGATTTCTGGTGAAATATCCACCTAACTGTTGGGTTTTTCATTGCACCAAGAATTCATGCTGATAATGTAATGATACAGGAAAAATGGGGCAGGAGAGGAGGGCCATGTCCCAGGTCCCAGGAGAGTCCCTGGGACATGCCCCATTGAGTGAGGGTCCTGGCTTCACATAGGAAAGAATTCAAGAGTGAGCCATAGTAGGGTGAAGACAGATTCATTCAGATGATTTATATATACTCCATAGCAGAGTGCAGGTCATCCTAGAAGGCCAGAGAGAGTGACCACAAGCTGTGGGGTTGTTAGGTTTTACGGTAACGTCATATGCTAGCAAGTGGGAGGATTATTCCAACTACTTTGGGGAAGCAGCTGGATTCCCAGGAATTTTGCCATTACCCACTTTTTGACCGTTTGTGGTCAGCCTTGAAACTCTCATGGCACCTGTGGGAGTGCCATTTAGCATGCTGTTGTATTACAGTGAGCATATACAGAAGCTCAAGGTCTACTGGGAGTTGAATTTTCCCATCTTGGTGCTAATTGTATGTCATTCTTTTAATGGTTGTGCCCTCCCCCTTTCCCTCCTGTCTCAACAGGATAAAATAAAGATCTACCAACCTCAATCTGGGAATGGTTCTTTGAAAAATACCCCAAAATGAGAAAATTATTGAAGCTACTTAGTTTTGTAGTATATAACTAGTGGATGGTCTGTCCAGGCCTTTTTGATGTACACCTTTTCTGCGGCTGTCTCTGCATTTGCAGATTGACACATTGTTGTAACAACTCTTGGAAGCCTGGGTAGCACAATGTAACTTAGCCTTGAGTTAGGCCTAGCAGCCTAAGGAACCAGTCTCTGGAGGCTGTGCCAATTAGGGTTCTTTGCTTGGGAATTTGTGCTCTAGAATGTGAGAGTCTAGCCTCAGATTAGATAGTTTCTTGAATGGAAGTGACATAAATTTGTAAGATGTTCACGATCACTTTTCAACATGTGTTTTGGAATTGGAGAGATCCATTTAGAGCAAGGAAAAAAAAACAAACAGATACAGAAAGAAATAAAGGTGGGAAATAGAGAGCAAGTTATTTCTTTTACCACTATTATAGTGTCCATTGTGGCCCCACTGTATCTTTGACTTGCACTGTGTCTAAACCTCTATGTAACTATAATACATCCTGTTCTTTTTTTCTTTCTTTCTTGAATTGAAGTACAGTTGATTTACAATGTTGTGCTAGTTTCTAGTGTACAGCAGAGTGATTTGCTTATGCATATATACACATTCCTTTTCATATTCTTTCTCATTAAAGGTTACTACAAGATATTGAATATAGTCCCCTATGCTGTACAGTAGGTCCTTGTTGTTTATCTATTTTATATATAGTAGTTAGTATCTGAAAATTCCAAACTCCCAGTTTATCCCTCTCCACACCCATAACCATAAGTTTGTTTTCTGTGTCTGTGAGTCTATCTCTGTTTTCTAAATAAGTTTTTTTTGGTGTTTTTTGTTTGTTTGTTTGTTTTTAGATTCCACATATAAGTGATACCATATGGTATTTTACTTTTTCTTTCTCTTTCTGGCTTAATTTACTTAGCATGATGATCTCCAGGTCCATCCATATTTCTGCAAATGGCATTATCTTATTCTTTTTTATAGCTGAGTAGTAATCCATTGTATAAATATACCACAACTTATTTATCCAGTCATCTGTTGATGGACATTTAGGTTATTTCCATGTCTTGGCTATTGTAAATAGTGCTGCTATGAACATTGGGGTGCATGTGTCTCTTATCTTGTGGTTTGATGACTACGGAAGTTCCTTTAACATTTGTTGTAAAGCTGGTTTTGTGGTGCTGAAATCTTTTAGCTTTTATTTATCTGTGAAGCCTTTGATTTCTCCATCAAATCTGAATGAGAGCCTTGCTGGATAGAGTATTCTTGGTTATAAGCTTTTCCCTTTCATCATTTTAAATATATCGTGCCACTCCCTTATGGCCTATGGAGTTTCTGCTGAAAAATCAGCTGATAACCTTATGGGAATTCCCTTGTATGTTATTTGTTGCTTTTCTCTTGCTGATTTTAATATTTTCTCCTTATCCTTAATTTTTGTCGTTTTGATTATTGTGTGCCTCATTGTGTTCCTCGTTGAGTTGATTCTGTGTGGAACTCTCTGCACCTCCTGGACTTGGGTGACTGTTTCCATTCCCAAGTTAGGGAATTTTTTAGTTACTGTCTTTTCAAATATTTTCTCAGGTCTTTTCAATCTCTCTTCTCTTTCAGGGAACCCTATAATGTGAATATTAATGTTCTTCATGTTGTTCCAGAGTTCTCTCAAACTCTCCTCATTTCTTTTCATTCTTTTTTTTTTTTTTCTGTTCTGTGGCAGTGATTTCCACTAATCTGTCTTTTAGCTCACTTATCTATTCCACCTCATTTGGTCTCTCCTTGGTTCCTTCCAGTGTATTACTCATTTCAGTAATTGTATTCTTCAACTCTGTTCAGGTATGCTTTATATTTTCTAATTCTTTGGTAAAAACTTCCCTCTGTGTATCTATACTCCTCCTAAATTCTCTAAACATCTTCCCCATCATTACTCTAATGCTTTCTCAGATAGGTTGCCTATCTCCTCATCACGTATTTCTTCTTCTGAGATTTTATCTTGTGCCTTGGCCTGAAGATATTCCTCTGCTGCCTCGTATTGTTTAGATTTCTATTTGTATTTTGAAGTAGGTTAGTTATGTTTCCGGACCGTGGAGAAGTGGCCCTCTGTAGGATATGTCCTATGCGTCCCAGCAGTACACAAAGGCCGATGTCCAGATGGTCCCGTGGTAGAGTCTGGAGTGCATTTGTGGATTCTTTCCACAGGCTTTGGGATTGTTGTTTACTCACTTCTGGTATCTACCCCCTGGTGGATGAGGCTGGACTAGAGGCTTATGCAGGTTTCCTGGCAGGAGGAATAGGTGCCTGCCCACTGCTGGGTGGAGCTTGGTCCTGGTCCCCTAGCGGGTAAGGCATGTCTAGAGGTGGCTGTGGCTTAGGAAGTCTGCCGCTGGGTGGGGCTGCATTCTCACCCAGTATGTTGTTTGGCCTGAGGCTTCCCAGCACTTATGCCTACTGGCTTTTGGGTGGAGCTAGGCTTTGGTGCTAATGACCCAGAAAGCTCACGTAGATGAGCACTCCCCGAAAGTCTGCCACCAGCTTTCATGTTCTGAGGGTGAGCCACAGCTGCACCCTCCCTCCCCGGGAGAACTTTCCAAACCAGCAGGCTATATGGGCCCAGGTTCCTATGGAATCACTGCCTTTGCCCTTGGACCCTGCATGCATAAGATTCTGTACGTGCTTCCCAAGAGAGTGAAGTCACTGTTTCCCTCAATCCCTTGGGGCTCCTGGAGTTCAGCCCTGCTGGCCTTCAAAACAAGATGTTCTGGGGTCTCCTCCTCCCAATGTCAGAACCCCAGGCTGGGGAGCCTGACTTGGGGCTCAGAACTCTCACTCCTGTGGGAGGGCCTCTGCGACTTAATTATTCTTCAGTTTGTGGGTCTCCCACCTGGGCGGTATGGAGCCCAGTTATACCACAAGCATATCCCTCCTACCATCCTGCTATGGTTTCCTCTTTATGTTTCTAGTTGAAGATCTTTTTTGCTAGGTTCCAGTCTTTTTTTATCTTGATGGTTGTTTAGCAGTCAGTTATGCTTTTGTTGTAGTTGTGAGAAGAGGTGAGCTTGTGGTCTTACTACTCCACCATCTTGACTGGAAATCCTCCTTTTCTTTCTTGATCAACATAGAACTGGTTTCTGTTACTTTGAATTTAAGATGCCTTGAGAATACTAGTTCTATTCACACA
Source organism: Vicugna pacos (assembly GCF_048564905.1). Taxonomy (NCBI): domain Eukaryota; kingdom Metazoa; phylum Chordata; class Mammalia; order Artiodactyla; family Camelidae; genus Vicugna; species Vicugna pacos. The sequence continues at coordinate 31,147,513 of NC_133009.1, forward strand.
AACAATCTATGCAGATCTGGAAGAGTTGGTGGCACTGTAGTATCCACACCAGCTCTGTTTCCTTCTTAAATTGTACAGAGCATGATAAAAAAACAATCAGAGGCCACTTTTTGAAAGTAATTAGACTTACTGATCTTGTCTTTGGATTTAGTGTGGAGCTCTATTCATCTGTGATGAAATATATCCTGCATTAATTGCCAACATGGCATGTGATGCTGAAAGCAGTTCATGATCTATCAAATGTACCAACATGTCATGTTCTGAGATTCTTTGCTAATGTTCAGAAGACACCAAATGATAAAATAAATGATCAGTTAAGGAAGAAATGCATACATTTCTAATAACTAATTCATTTAATGCATTTTGCCAACCAATAAATTAGTAATAAAAAATAAACCCTGATTTCAAATTCATGAGGATATAGATTTTTCCTTTTGTGAACATTGTATAGAGTTTACAGTTCTACAAACATATTTGAAAACATACAAAGCTTATTTAATGAGTGTGTATAAGTAATCAGAAATAACGAACTAATATGAAAATCTTAAGAAAAAATGATGTAAAGAAATATTTAAGTTGAAAATAATACTAAAATAAATAAAATATAGAGAAGATAGTTAACTATATAAAATGTGAAATGAATGTTAAGAGCAAAACTTAAGATGTGTCCAATGGAAATTTTGAGAAAGGGAAGTAATTTCCATTGGGGAAGGGGTTTCGAAAGAGTCTCCCTGAAAAGAAGGGAAAAAAAAAATGCTTAACTACTACCTTTTGTCTTCAAAACATTTTAATTGTTTTTCAGTACTTTTAATTAATTCAAGGATCATACATTTTTTTACTTTGTGGAAATATATTCCCTCTTTCCGTCAGTCTAAATATCTAGTTTGATCTATTTACATGGCTGTTTTTGGTGATTTTTCTTAGGAGGTAGCAATAGACTTACTTTAATTTTATAAAGAAATACAAAATTGGAATTGAGGAAAATACTATTTTTCTTATACTTTTGCACATTGTTTCCTAAATTATAATTATAATCCTAGTTAAATCCATTTTAAACTATGACCAATTATCTGTAATCAAGCATTTCAGTTTTTCTAATAATGATGGTAGTGGTTATTTTTTCAGAGGTAAGAAATTGGATCTTCAAATGTCTTCAAACTTATTTTGTAATGAGGAGATATAAATTATGTAGTCAAATTCATTGTAATAAAAAGCAATAATATACAATGTTTCAGAGCTTAGAAAATATATTTGCTGTAATAAAAATTATAATAAAAGCTAATTATGTATTATATTTAAAATTTTTCTGTAGAAAAAAGAAAAAGCATTATTGATGCAAAACTGGTTTTCAAAACCACGATTTTACTACAAATAATGTGATCAAATCTTTGCAAATGACTGTACCTAGAATCACTACTGTTCCAAAAAGTTTGAGCATAAAATATGATTGTTTAAACCATTTTAGAATCCATGTTTTCCTGAATACAGGTAATCTAGTAATATTAGTAATTTTTAATTAATTTTACTAATTTTTAATTAATATTACTAATATGTAATGTTAGTAAAACTATAGTCTTGTCATTATCCAATCTCTTTACTTAATAACTTATTAAGTTTTTGAAGACTTTGAATTCTGAATCTGGATGGGAGTTTATAGGTCACCTGTTAATAAAGCACATGTAGAGTAGACATACTAGAAAAAAATCACATAACATTTTAAAACATAAATATAGTTATATATAGTTATTAAAATTTAAAATTCAATGAATAAATCATTACAGCCAAGACAAGCTTCAGGAGACATAATAACTAAATGTAATATGATATCCTGAATAGAATCCTAGAACAGAAAAATAGCATTAGGTAAAAACTAAGGAAATCTGAGTAAAATATTGATTTTTCTCAATAGAAATTTACTATTGCTTGATGTTAATAATAAAGGATATATGGAAACAGTGTGGTATTTTTGCAACTTTTCTATAAATTGAAATCTATTCTAAAAAAGATATATTTATTTAAAAATGTCTTCTAAGAAAATAAAAATGTAATGGATAGGCTAAAGAGAAGGATTACATAGTACAGACCTAATTGAAAAGATAATTAGTTAAAATATGACTAATAATTAATAATAGATCTTAAGATAGATCTAGAAGATTTACCACAGAGTGAAGTGGAAAATAGAAAACATGAGGAATACAATATGACATTATTATTTGAATTAATTTAATTTTTTAAGTAAAAATAATTCTTTCTACAAACTTTAATATTTTCTAGATGCCTTTTAAAAAGCACATAGGGTATAAATTTGAAAAATAAGTCTTGTCTTCTACAAACTCACTCTAAAAAATTGTGAAACTGGAATAGAAATACTAAACATATTTCATAAAATATTTAATAAAAATAATATGTATTTTGTATTTGTGTGATAGATTTGAACTAAAGTACTTGAAAAACATATTTGATATTTTCTACTTGATCTAATGTCCTTACTGCACATGAGTGCCAGATCTTATTGCAGAGATTGTTCATTTTTTAAGATATATTGTCTTTGTCTCATAATTTATTTTAGAAAATGATCCTAATAGCTTGATTAACTTAAAACAGTTCATTTTCAGACATGAATTATTTATAGCTATTTCACTGACTGAATAGAGCTCATTAAATTCTATTGATCTGTGCTGTAATTGTATATGGAATGATTAATACATGAAGTTCAATTATCAGTTATTAAATAAAGGCCACTGTCATACATGTATTTTATAGTAAAGAGACCACTCTAATACATAATATGGATTTAAGAGATGAGAATAACCAGGTAATTGAGAGCAAACTACTATTTGAAACTGTCCAGGACTAGAAAGTTAATAATTAACGAATGATGGTTTCAGCTGTATTCTTATGTATAGTTTTGCTTCCGCCTCTTAACAAGCTGGTCCTACTTTCTGCTAATTAATATGAAAGGATGCTTTATTCAGAATTAATTTCATGAAACATTGGAAGAAAGAGAAAGAGAACGCTAGCGATTATTTATCGAGACAGAAACAATGAACTAGGTCATGTAGAGCTCCTAACATATGATGCTACCTAATGAGAAATCTCTTTTTTCTATCTGTTTCAGTTATATGACTGTGCGCTTGCAAAACAAAGAGTGAGGAATTTGAAGATAAAACATTTCCCATTATAAAAAGAGACACGTTTATTACCATGAGGAAGACTTGATCAAATAAGGCATTGCTAATAAATTGTTTCATATTCTAAAACCATATCTTTGTGTTCCTCTTGCTACATTTCCCTGTTCTAACTGTAAATTATTTGATATAAAGCTGAAAAGTCACATTTATTTTTTTATCCTTATAAGCTAAGAAAAATTGCCTTTCCCGAAGAGATCAATATCAGTTTGAAAGAAAGAAGAAAATAACAAAAGGAAGAATGAATAAATAAATGACATAGGAAAGATGTATTTTGGCTAAAATGAATACATTGTGATAGATTTAGGCACACAGAATAATTTATTCCACAATAAATAGTTTTTTCTTTCAAAATAGATTGAATATGAGAAAAATTAAGATTTCAAACCTGAAATAACAATAATATCAAAAATAGCTAACATGTATTAAAGGCATGCTATGTCCCAGTTACTCTTCTAAAGGCCCTGCTCCAACAGGTTTAATTCTGCATTTGAATCTATAGGTAAAAGGTGAATTTAATTTAGACTTACATTATTATTAAAACTTGTAGATTCTTCAGAGACACATCTAGTTTTGTGTAGGCCTCTTTTCGCTTTCTCGGAGAATTTACTCTACAAGTGATATATCACTATCTCTATGCCGTGTCTGTTCCTTAATTATTTTAGTGGATATTTTGACAATATTAAAACAGAAAGAACAGCTACTATCTTTTAGACATGCTTACCAAATAAACTTTTACTTTAAGCTGATAGATTTGGGAATTGAACACATTTTGGTTTAGATATCAAGATACCAGTAATTAATTAACTTACTTTCTTTTCTTTTCTTCCTTCCTTCCATTTTTTTTTTTTGTAGAGTCAATACTTAAGTGAAACCAAGGTCACATTTCAGAGTTCTCTATTCACAAGACTTTCTAGTCTTGCATCTGTTGGATGTTTGACCTGAAATCATTTGGAACAGTTTATTTTATTTTGTGGACACTTCTTCCTGTGTTTAGCTGAACATTGTAGTCTTTACTCAACACATTACTCCTCCAAAACATTTTTTGCCAAAATGATAGAATGGATTAATTCTCTATTGTAGAAGACATGTGTTAAAGTTGTCATGATTATATAAATTTGGTTTGGTTCATCAGAGATAAAGCTAACTTTGGTCTGTGTGTTGAGCATTTTCTTTGCAGAGTATTGTTTCAACTCTTCTCCACCCACACTGAAAGAAAAAAGGCATATGTGATAGAAGTGTTCACTGTTCAGAAAGGAAATCTGTAATGCTGTAAAATTACAATGAAAAAGTAATGAGTTTGTCCTGGACAAAGTGATCTTTCAGAGAAATACTGTATCCTCTGGTATTGCCAATTTTTCTTCCCACGGAAGATAAAATAGGTTAGCTAATGAAAAATAAGCAATCTCCTGCATTTGATGAAATAGCTTGGGGAAATAATACTAGAGGGGATGGAGGGTTCACCATGTGTATGTGTATGATGGACAGGAGCTTGGAGAGACTCTGTAAAGAGTGCTGGTTACCAGGCCGTGTATGGGGAGCTGCCCTGCAATTCTGTTTGTTTAGTTGATGTTTTGAGACCCAACTTCAAGTCCCACTGCTCATCTCACATAATAATTGGGGTGGGGGAGGGCAATGCATAGAAAGAATAAATTATCAGTCCAGGAGGAGTCGTTTACCTCTTACCAGCTACATTCATGCTGATGAAGGCTGCATAGAGTATGAGGCTGTATCCTGGAGTGGAGGGAATGGGTTTTGTTTCCACTTACAAGATTCTGGCAAGAATAAATGCTTTATATAATTGAATAGAAGAGGTAGAATTGAAATAGGCTGGTATTAACTATTTAAATTAATCCAGAAACTACTTATAATTTCTATGCATGTATGTGTGTATGTATCTAGGTTAAGTGTCAACATTCATATCTACATATCCATCTAAATATACACCTACCCCTCTGTGTGTCTCTTTCTATCAATCAATTATCTATCTCAATCTGTCAATTTATCTATCACCATAATCTTTTATTGCAAAATCTAGTGTAAATTCTCTTAACTTTTCATTATTATAGTTAGACCAAGGCATGCATTTGCTCTGGAAGAACATGAAACAATGGCATACTCAAATAAATAAAACTTAACCACAGTGGAACTCAAAATCCTTGGTTTGTGTTCTGTGATTATGAAATATCTACATACATTGGAAATCTTGTATTTTAATACTCGAGTGTTTTCAGTGGACCTGTTAATCCATAAACATGGTGTTGACTGAGCCTCATGAAGTAACGTATCTTTCTTCTATTCATCCTCTGTCCCATAGACTAATTATCTTCCACTAGGGTTTTGAGTACCTTAAGGACTGTTTTAGTTATTCTCCTTGTGATAAAATAACCGAAGAAATAAGAGCCCTGGGTACAGCACGAATTTTTCATTCTCATTCAGCTTTTTTGGTTTTGGGATAAGACTTCTTCATGAAAATAGAAGCCTTGGGTTATATAAAAAAATGTCCACACAAGTTATAAAATTTAATTTGCTTTAGCTATTAAATGTTTTATGATATTTCAGGAAAAAAGCTACCTTAACATAAGTGGTTATTAGTTACAAATAATGACCGACACAGTGACTAGCATATATGTGGATGGGCAGTCACAAGCTACCAAGATCTACAGGTATGTCAGGCATTCTTTTCTAGTGAGAGTGAATAAAACTGGAGAGGCGTATGTCTGTCTTATACCTGTTTTACATCTTTTTAAAAGATGCCTTATTTTGATAGATATCTCCTTTAATAGCTATACTCTATCTCTGAACTCTGTCCATGAAAACACTGTATAGAAGTGAAGCTCTTGATTTTGCACTCACAATTCTCTGATCTTTTCTTCTTTTATTACTTACACTCCTGGGGTTAGAAGAAGCCTCGCAGGGTCAGCCACCTTATTTCTCTGTCTCTAAGAAAGACTTTATTTAAACTTTCACAAGAAGATGGTTTTCTATCAACTTAAAGGTTAATATTCAGAGTTTATTCCACATTCTCCTAAAGCAAACTGCTGCAGGGATGGGTAACCCTTGTATTCAGAAAGTTATTTTGAGCTCATGAAGAGTTTGTGTCAATTTCAAAGAGAAGTAGTGGGTATTGCTGTATAAAGTAAGAGTCTGGTTTTGATTACTGCTAAATTCCGTTCCAACACAACCCTATTAATTTATCAGATTCTCTTCTGTGTAATTTCTCTTGACCCATTATTTTATAGCTTTTGCTCTTCTAATAATTATTTTGAAAATATTTATATAATGATAAAATAACTATTTATTAAAACACTGTTTTTGCTTTAATATTTGCTTTCTATTCTTTCAGTCTTTGTCATCTTATCATAGCTTTCCTATTTCTTCAGTTTTTTTTTCTTTTATGTAGAACGTAGTAGCAGAAGACGTCAAAACATCCTGGGTAATAAAAATACTCAGTAAGGAAAGTTTGGGGACAATACCAAGGGATTGAAATACTCATGTTTCAACTAGAAATTTAAATGTGCACAGTTAAAACTGATGTTCCTACTGCAGGAGCTTCAGAACAACTTGTAGATTCCACTGCACAGAAATACACACATACACACACACACACACACACACATGCAATTACAACCCACTGTATGATTACTCATCCCCTGGCAATCACATGAACTGTTTTATTGTCCTTCTGTTCTTCCAACGCTTATCTCACTATTGCATCATATTTTGCTGCTTTCCATAAATCAGGAACTGGATAGCGGAGACTCTCAAGTCACTTTCCCATAGCAATGACCTAGTGATCCTTTGCCCTTTTCTGAGTACTCTAACTTCTCATATTTTACTCCCTCTAAAAATTAAATTCAAAAGAGAATTTAGTTAGACATTTAACCTGCTCATGGGATAGATTAACTATGAATTTAATGAAGATGAATCTTCAGGCCTTCTCATTTTCAAGGCTCCCTTCCAAGACCTGTGAGTGGCCCTAACAAAGTGTTCACATGGTCAGATATTTTGATCAATTTTACAAAAGTAAGATATTTTCATCTTGACCTATTATCTCTTTCCACTTTAATTTCCCTTCTGTCAAGATTTCCTTCCTATTGGGTGATATTGGATTGGTCTTGAGAATTTGGGAGAAGCTGCCAATAGACATTTTAGTTTACTTTTAATTTGGGTTAGTAGCATATACTCATGTTTGTATTTTGCAGTCTCTTTCACATGTGTGGTTAACTTGCTATTTGTGCTAGTGTAGCATCTGCTTCTGGGAATATTTCTGTTACCATGATTTGGTTCCGATTGATGCATAATAAAAATAGAAGTCATTTCATTTCAGGAATAGATAGAACACAAAGAACAATTAAAAACAAACCATGCATCCGTTTCCTGTTTTTTTTTTTTTGATAGGAGTTTTGGTGGCCATGAGAACGTGTCTCTCTGATCTCCAGTTGTAGGGGGCATGACTGACTGGCTGTGTGGTTGCATCTTTAAATCCATCCCAGGACTTGAACTGAGGTCTCATTTTCCCAGGCTGCTCCCTCCCAATGACGGAGTGTGACAGGGGTGTCAAGGCCAAGTGCATCCCCGGGAGACACAGAGCTCCTCTCTCTGAAGGATGACTAGCTAGCAGCCTCGTGGAACTCTCCTTAGAGCTACAGTGCCACTTCTATCCCACCTTCCTCTGCTCTCTTCCTTTCCTTCACTTGGGATCAGACTGGCATCATTGTCTGATACTGACTGCCTCCTCATTTTTCCCTACAGGCATTTCCATAATAAATCTCTTGCACATTTATATTATCCTGGCATCTGCTTCTCAGAGCACCTGGGTTAATACAGGAACCATGTGATATATAATGTATCAAAAATTTTACTTTGCGGGCAGAAACATAGAGCAGTACTATAATATATTATCATGACTAAGATCTCATGGAAAAAATTTATAGAATTATGTAGGATGTTTTTCCCCCAAATTTGACAATAGCCTTAAAATTTATGTTATCAATACAGTGTAGTTATACTACAAGAAATTTTCTGAACTATTATAAACAAAAACAAATTATGGTCCACAGTGCCAGGAGAGACGGCAGCAAGTTTCTATTCTTTCATTATAAAATGATAATCATGGGATGTATTTAAGGGATTTATATCTAAATTCGATGTATGTTTGGGGGTAATGATAAAGGCACGTCAGGCATTTAATTAATAAAATTATTTTGTTGCTTTACTAGATATCTTGATGGTGGCACATATCAGCTTTTTTCCTGATTTCCCCCAGATTAAGCAGATGAGTTTGTGCCCCATTTTAAAGAGAAATGGAAGCGAAGAAAAAAGTATGCTTTCTGCTGTTGTTTCCATTATTTGTTTAGTAGGCATGATCAAAAGGTCCTTTAAGTTCACTTCCATTTATTTACTTATTTTTAACTTTGATACTAATGAGGTAGTATTACTAAGGATGTAGCAGTGATTTTTTTGTTCACATATGCTCTTCTTTTTCAGTATTCTTCTTCTAGATTTAAGACCATTATAAACTATAATAATTCTTTCCTGAATAAAGTGCAGTGACAGTAAAAAGGAATTTTTTTCCCCAAAGACATGCCATGGTTTTGTTGACACATTATTTGGTGAAATTATTATTTATGAAGACTGATTACTTCTGTCTACATTTTGAAATGCTTCCTGTCCCTTTATTTTGAATTTTCACTTTTCATCTTTTCAAATTTTCTAAAGTCCCTACTATCGATTTTGCTTATTATAATTTTTTTCTATACGATTCTGCTTCTATTTTTCTTTCTGTCTTATCTGTTCCTTTTGCTTCATTTTTGATTTCCATATTTATCATCCAGATCTGTTTTCCTGTGAAGTCAAGAATTCTCAGGGTTTAAGTATTTAAAGTAGCATTTTGTGCTAAACCCACTTCTTGTATTATCCTATTTCCATCTGGGAAATTTACACGTTTTACCCTCTCACCTTGAAATTCCTTATTGCTGAATGTCACAAGATGCCAATTTAGATGCAGAGGGCTTGCTGGATAATTGTTCTCTAGTATTTATATCTCTCTCTGCTTTCTTGCCTTTTTTTTTTTTTAACGATATAGAAAATGCAATTCACATTTTTGGCCTGTTGCTAACATTTTTCTTTTATTTCTTCTTCTAGCAAAAGATACCAGCCTTTTCATTGTTCTCGATGGAGGTCTAACCTGAATGCCAGAGAAAAGCACTGTTTTCAGCTGGAAAACATTGAGAAGATATATGTGGGAGAGAAAGACAATAAAAGGCTGACAGCTGATATTGGTCAAATTGAAGAGTTGCTCACAAGAACTGAACTCTGCCTACTTGGATGCCTTTTTTTTACACCCAGCAGATCTTAAATGTTTGTGCTTTACAGACGTCACCTAAAAATCTCCATGCTGTTTTTATTTTGTGCATGGGAAAGAAACAAGTCTGACAAAATAAATAGGAACTTATATTTGCAAAGAGACCAAGAAAAACTGACTTGCAGCCTATTGAGTTCTCATGAAATTGCCTTCTCAGTGGTTTGCAGTTGTCATCATATAAAATATGTTATAAAATCAACTACAGCTCTCTTAAAACAAACTGACTTGGATGTTTGTATTTTCAATACTAACAACTAAATGTACTTATAGGGCCATTTAGACATAATACTAAACAAGATGATACACCAAGGAAACTATGGAAATACAGTTCATAAAACTTGGGACTTCATGTTCTCCAGAGAAAAAGGGGAAAAAGAAAAGGTAAGAGAAAATACATTCATAGATCTATAACTACATTTTTTCCGTTTTGATGTTATTACAAATGCTATCACTTATTAAATTTTGAATGCAAATTATTCTTTGCTAATATAGAGAAATACAATTGATTTTCTATGTTGACTGCATCCTGCATTCCTGCTACGCTCATTTATTGTTCTAGAAATTTTTTTTTCTCCTCCAAGCACAATTATTTTTAATCTATGAAACAGAATTTCCTTACAAATTAAGTAGTTTTTATAGTAGTGACATTTATCATTGACGTGATCTGTTTAATATAACCATAGTCAGAAGGGAAGTTGGGCCTGTTATTTCTCCAGAAACTGAAAAAAGTACCATCATTAAGATAAGGAAGAGTTCGGCACAAACAATTACACCATCTATGAACAGAGACACTTTCATTTTTTTCTTTTCCAGTACCTGCACCTCTTCTTTTTGCCTTGTTGCACTGGCTAGAACTTCTAATTCTGTGCTAAATAGGGGTATTGAGAGTGGGTATCTTTGCCTTGTTCTTGTTTTTATGGGGAAATCACTGTTTTTCACCTGTTACGAAGTCAGCTGTAGTTTTTAGGTAGCTTTTGTTTATCAAGTTAAGAAAATTCTTCTTCATTCCATGAATATTTTGAATTTTTTCAACTGCTTATTCTATACCCATTGATATAATTATATTGCTTTTCTTCTTTAGTTTGTTAAAATGGTGAATTACACTGGACTAGAGTGTTTATTCTTCCCAACGCCAAGATTAAGGTTTTTGTTTTTAGCCCAGTAGGATCCAGACAGAGACTTCAGACCCTCTCAAGTGGTTTCTGCTCCTCCCCCTAAGTTCTGCCCCATAACAGACACATGAGACCTGAGGGTATAGCTCAGGGGTAGAGCATTTGACTGCACAACAGACGTGTCATAGAATTCTTCCCACCCTTAGCCTGGCTTATTTCACTGTAAGTGTGACACTGTTACTCCTTCTAGCTCTTTATTTCTGGGGAAGAAGCAAGAACAGAAAATAACCTTTTAAACTATTAAAATTAATATAATTATTTGACTAAATAAATGCAGATATTTTAGTCAATATGAAGAAATGAATCACTTCCCCTAGTGAGAGCAGAAAAAGATTTCTCATCATATTCTGGAAGTCTTTTGTTTCTATTTATGACATGAGTCTTGGAGACTAAGCATAAACACTGAGCAAAGATATACAAAAGTATTAGGCAAGAAAGAAGTGTTTAAGATACAAGATGCCCCAAATGGAGTTACCTATGCTAAGCCTATATGACCAAACTAAATTAATGCATCAGTTATACTTTCAACCTCTCCCAGGAGTGGGATCTTAAACCAATCAATCTGAAATTAGCTGGTTGGCTCTAGTGAGGTGATCTGCCTGATAGACTTCTGCCATCCGCCAAAGGCAGGCGATCTTGCCTGAAACCATCACTCTTTGCTAGTAACTTCCTTGTCCTGCCTCCTTCTGTCTGTACAAGCCTTTCATTTTGCATAGCTCTTCACAGCTCCTTTCTGTTTGCTGGTTGAGATGATGCCCTCCTCATGAACCATTGAATAAAGCCAGTAAGATCCTTAAAATTTGCTTGGTTAAATGTTGTTTCTTAACAGAAGGTACATTCTACTCATTTTGGAAGATGTGCATTGACTCTTTATATCTCCATAATTCCCCAAAGTGAGTGATCAGATAATTCACAATGTAGGCAGGTCTCATTCTGGGGAATCTGGTGCCAGTGCTATCAACACATGACAATGAGGAGAGAAATGGATTCCAGAGACATAACCTGCCCCATTTAGGACAAGAAAAAGTGAGTGAGTAAGCCATGGAGTTTTCCTTGATTTTTTTCAGCTAATAAATAGGATTGTTGACATCCTGATGGTAGTGTTTAATTTCATTAACTCTAAAAGAGTGAGAGAAGGCGTTCTTTTCATTCCTAGTGTTACTGGGAGGAGGGGAATAAAAGTTACCTTGGTTCTTAGTTACACCCAAAAATGAATTCCTAACAAGAGACAGAGTGTGATATAAGCAGATTTTATTAGTGAAATAAACAGTTAGCCCCCTGAGACCTGGGGGCAGGTCCATAGGAGAGACGAAAAATGATGCTGCTCTTTTGTTTTTCCTGTTCTTATATCCTGGCTTAGGGGGCATTTTCATGATGGACTGATTGATTGACAGCTCATGGTTTTTGAGTGCTCGGGCTGATTGACAGCTCACATTCCTTGTGCTCAGGCACACCCATCTCTTTTACATATGTTCTTACCCATGATGCATACAGAGAAACCTACAGGAGGGGGCTCAAAGTGCGATAACTACAGTATAATGAGCATTGGGTCTAGTTAAACCAGGTCCTTCTCTCTACTGCACAGCTACAGCGTTCAATTCTAGCTGGCTTCTTTGCTGGCCTGCATTTAGAGGAAGTAGAAGTTTTTGGAGCCCCTGATCCTGAGTGCAGGCGTACTGTTATTTTCTGGGTTGCCCCCTCCCTCTTTCTCTCCCCTTTCCTGGTGCTCATGTCTATCTAACTGCCTAACACTAGGATCGGTCTTAATACTGAACTAAACACTAGCAGAGCGTTGGGCGAGCACCACTGAAAGCAAATGCAAGCACTAAAGCCAAGAGGCCAGGGAAAGACCCATCAGGTTTCATGAGTGTCTGAACCCAGACCAACACAAGCCTTCAGACTGGCCTGGATTTCATGAGATTTGTCCACCTTCTCTTACTTTTCTGGCTTCTTATCCTAGACTCAATTTTGTGTTCTCAAGAGTTAGGGTTCTGTTTTCTCCCTCTTCTAGACAACTCACCTGAAGATTATCTTTTCTGCAAAGATGCAAGGCTTTTCTGTAAACTATTTAAGACGCAAGATTTTAGAAATAAAGGATCGCTTAAGGAAAATCTAGTTTTACAAATTTAAACTCAATTCAATCAGGGCGAAAAACACGCTACAAGAAAGCCATGTCACTAGTCCGCAACTGATAGAACTATGAGAAAAATCTGGAGGGAGAAACACAGGCCTGTGGGATTTGTACAATAATAATCCGCAGCTGCTTTTGTCCTGAAGAAGATGAAATGAAAACAAGTGATTGACTGCCTGGTGAGAAGGTTTAAATTCAAGTCTCTGCTTCCAGGTGAAGGCACTACATTGTTCCTTAAAACAGAGACTTATTGAACTTCCCTGTTCCCTACCCAGCATCCAACTAGGAGCCACCCTCCAGATCCACTTTTTTTTTTTCTGCGCAGGCCGCCAATCGCCATGGACTCTATCAGTCAGAATCTCTTGGCTTCTGGCTTTCAGTTTGCTGTGACTGATGAAAGTCTCTTTGTTACAGACCCTCCCAAGTCGGTCCCCAGCAAGTGTCCTTCTGCCCAGTGTCCTTTGAGCTAATAGAAGAGTTTGGTTCAGATGCAATGGAAGGCTTTGTTCTTGGATCAAAAACTGGAGGTACAAGCTGGAGCTCTGAAGGACCTGCCCTCCCCAGCAGCCCGGGGCAGGGCTGCTTTAAGGCATCTCGGCGGCAGGAGGGGGCGGGGGGCGCGCGGAGCAGGCACGGCCGCGCGGCTGCGGGCGCCGGCTCACCAGGCCGGGCGGCGCGTCTCCGCGCAGGGCCCGGCGCCATCTTGGGCCGGGCGTCCTCCTCCTGCCCGGGGCCCCCTGAGAGCCAGAAACCGGACCGAACACCGAGGAAAAGGAGAAGGTTAGATTTTATTTTATCACCCAGATCCAGTTTTTCTTTCCTGAAAATTGCTCATGGGCTTTGTCGGTGTCAACTGGTAGGAAAATGGGGGGGGGGGGGGAGACAGCGGGGTGGCTGCGTCTCCCCCGGTCTGTCCCGCTTGGCTGTCGGTCTGGCAGCGGCCACGTGCTTCCAGAGCGCCTCTCCCCGCCTGCTTGTGACGTCTGCAGACTTGGCTGGGCCTTGGTAACATCTTGCATTGGATCGGCCAGCTTTCCCTTCGGGTGTGAGGCGGTAACCGCGCTCCGTTGTTGCTCGCCCGCGGCGCCTTGCCGTCTTCGCTGTTTAACCTGGCCCGCACGCCTGAAAGTAACCCTTCCTCTAAGCTCCCTTCAGTGAGACCCTTTAGGGCCTGCTTTCTGATTCCTGCTGGGACCTGGGCTGATACAGTTATCAGACGTCATCGCCTGAATCAGAACCCGAGCCGCGTGGCTCCCGGGCTTGCGCTTTTCACAGCCGACTCTGCAAGAGGGCGAAGCGCCATTTGCTTTAACCGGAGGTCCTTTTGACTCTGTCTAATTTGTATTTGTCTGAATTTTCTTTTTCTCTTCAATGTACTTCTAAGTCACTCGGGTTCTTAGAGACCACTTCCTGCTCGCTGGATTTATTCAGTGTCAGGGCCACTGGAAGCTGCAGCGCTGTCTCTTTATCTCACCCGAGGACCCCGGGTCTGTGTTATCACCAGAGCCAGCTCACTGGTGGTGCCATTTTCAAATTCCTTTGAATGTGAGAATAAACTTCCTTCTTGGAGTGTAAATGAGAATGTATTTCCGATTATACACTGCGTAACACTATCTCATATTCTCTGGAAGAGGAGCTCGGCGGTTTTTAACCAGTGGGCTACAGTATCATGCAAAGCCTTTCTAGTCAGCTTTAAACATTTGTCCTTTATCTAGAAGGTATATTTTTAGTTCTCTGTCCCTAACTCAGAAAGAGGAGTTACAGTTCTACTTTAGAATTCCCAGTAGTAAATTTGAGCCCACTAAACTTTCTATGACACCTCTGATTTTTATGTCACCATTATCTTTATAGCCTGGCCTTTGAAAGGTCTGATAACTCTAAGGGACTCTGGCCTCTTTTGCCATAACATATGTTTAAGGAGATAAATGGGCTTAAAATTTTTTTAAATGCATTATATTAAAATGTAAAATGATATTTATGATATGAACTCTACTATAATTTAAATTTTTTAAAAATCCATGTTAAAAAAACATGTATGTAATAGATCTGTCTTCAGAATTGGCAAGATAGCTAACCAATATAGTAAGGTTAGAGAAATACCCTTAGAATTTGAAATTACTGTAAATGGATAAGGTTAAAATTTGAATGTTACTATTAGTTCCTTGCAGTGAGGAATATGTGAATTGTGTCTTGACCATCCCACCTGTCCCTGGTACAGAAAACATTAGATAACAGCATCAGATAGAAGATGAATTGCAGGTGTATTCGTCTGCTTAAATATTCTTGTCAGATTTAGGTTTCAAGAGCAGGGATGGCCTTTTTATTCTCTGCTTGGTGCTGTGCCAGATAACCTATGTGTTGTCCTGCATTTTGTGGGATGCCCACGCTGAGAAGGATGACAGGGCCTTGAGAAGGCCCTTCCACATAATACCATCATTTTATTCTTCTTTTAAAACCAGTCATGCCATTCAGTTGTGAGTGCAAACTGATTGATGCCTTAAGCTCTGACCATTCAGATTCTAACCTCACCACCAAGGGTGTGGATTTACACCTAGGACATGTGTAACTAGGAGGTGGTTCTAGGTCTTAAAAGAAGGATAAGAAGTTCTCTTAATATTAATATAAAATATTCTTTTTAAACTAATTCAAAGCATAATAAACTGAATGTTACACAACAAAACTTGGGTTATTTTAGAGACTTTCAAGAAAAGTGCTCCAGCAAGCATTTCTCTGTTGACAAAAAGCAGTCAATTAAGTTAGGGCTGGGCTAAGGAGTGTGTATTTGCCATTGTATATTTTGTCCTGCTGTTGTCTAGGGTTTATTTTATTGACCCTAAATCTGGGGAGGATTTTGAATTATAGCTTAGTTTGAATAATTTCACATTTTTTCCCTATGCATGTTTAGGAAATGCAATCTTAACGTTTACTTCAAAATTCAACTGATTTTGAGTTACATATAAAAATTCCTCCATAATTTAGAATATCTTGTTTCACAAACATATTTCCCAGTATTACTGTCTGGAATTAGAACATCTAAAGCACTTCTGATTTTTGTTTCCAGGCTAGAGTTACAGTAATCACAGAAACTACTTGTGCTTGCAAAATAACACTTAACCATTATCGGGATGTGAGATGTATTTATAAATTCTGCCATTAAGCTGAATTAGGCTCATGATTGTTTTTTTCTGGCCTAGAGCAAGTGTTATAATCATATATGCAAAACTGTGACTTGGTATTACGTGCCTTTGTATGTGTGTGTGTGTGTGTGTGTGTGTGTGTGTGTGAGTGAAAGGGGTGGGGGGGAAGGGAGAGAAAGACAGAAATTGATTCATAGGGAAATGATGGAAATAATATAAGATGGTGAAATGAAGGTGATTGTCATGACAATGGTCAAAGTCTCATCAGATAACAATAGAGAAGAAGATGGTTCAGCAGATGGTGACACTCTGACTTGGCATTGTTTCCATTATTCCAGTATAGATCTTGTGAATAAAACTCTTTTGCTAGGATTCATACAAAACATTTTGTCCACACAAGCCACATTTAATGGAAAGCTTTAAAATAGAAAGCATTTGTATTAATAATCTCAGAGCTTATATTAAAAATATGTTCAACTGTGAACTTCAAGTACTTAGTGTATTTTTATTCATAGCGGACATATAAATTTTATAATAGATGACATATCTATCCAATTTTAAACTAGCCTGCTATGAGATATACTATGAGATTAATTATTGAATTAAATATTTATAAATATCCCCAAATTATTAGTACTTTTAAAATAATGTTTGGTACTACATAAAATGCCCCGTGTAGTGTTATGTACTCACCACAGCAACTTTGTTCACAATAGAGAAGCAGTCTTTAGGAAGTTAATTCAGATCCAGGAAAATTAGGGAATAATCCTGCCCTCTGTTACCTACTTGAATGGCCCCTAATACACCTCATACAGGATGACCAAACATACAGATAGAGACAGTATTAGTAAGCATACATCATACAAAGCAGAAAAATGTGACAGTGTGTATTGACTGAAAGCAAATTTAAAAAATCTACCTGGGGAAACAAGAGTAATCAAGTATAAATTCATTGTCATGATTTATTCATTAAGGGAATATTTATTAAGCAACTATTATATATTTGGTACCATTGTAAGTAACAGAAATGCCATGGAAACAAATCAAATACACAAATCTCTATCTCACAGTATATATTCTAGTGGAGCAATCAGACGTAAGAAAAATAAACCATTTATTTTGAATAGTGACGTGATAAGAATCATGATAAAGCAGAGGAAGGGAAGGTTAAATATAACAAAGAGTGGCCTAGATCTTAGTAAAAGGTATATTTTAAGTAAAAACTTGAAGGGAGTGATACCTATGTGGATAATTGGTGAATCAGTGTTCAACCAGAGAAAAAGACCAGAAGGAGATAGGTATTAAAATACTTATTGCAAGGGATTGGTTTATGTTATTGTGGAGCCTGACTAGGAAAAGCTGAAATCAGTACGGCGGATCACTAGAAAGGGCAGTCTGCAACTTCTGTGCATGAGCTGAAGCTGCTCTCCGCAGGCAGATTTTCTTCTTCTGGGTGATCTTAGCTCTGCTTTTAAGGTCTTTTAGCTGGTTGAATCAGGACCACTCAGGTGACCTAGAATAATCTCCCTTAAAGTTAGCTGATTATGAACTTTAATTACCTCTATAAAATACACTCACAGCATCATGTAGATTAGTGTGTGGCTAACTGGGAAGTGTAGCCCCACCAAGCTGATACATAATACTGACCATCACCTTGCGGGTAGAAAGTTCCAGGTAGAAGGACTGGTCAGTGAAGATCTTTAAGGAGCATGTCTAGCCAGTTATTGGAATAGCAAGGGGGCCACTGTGTCTTGTGTAGGGGTGAATGAGACAGAGTTGTGGGATACAAAGTCATAAGGATAACTAGAGGCCACGTTTATGTAGGTAGGGTCCTATGGGTTATGGTAAGAAGTTGGGCTCTACTCAGCAACATGGTTAGACATTTCATTCATTGGTATGAACTAAGTTACACTTTCTGTCATCTGGCTACTGTGTTCAGATTAAAGGGAGCAAAGGCAGAAATCAATGGAAAGTTACTAGATTATAATCCATGGTGGTTTGAGAATGGTGTGAAGGTTTCATATCCTCATTATATGTTAAAAATAGAGCAGTGAACATTCGCTGATAGGCTGGGTTAAGAATATGAGAAATGTGTAGAAACAAGTGACTCCAATATTTCGGCTGGAGCCGCTGGAAGAACTGAGTTGACATTAACTGAGAAAGGCTTTATGGAGGGGATACCAGGAGCTCAGGTCTGTGTTTGTTGCATATCAGATGTCTGTTCCGTATGCAAGTTGAGGTGCCAGATTGGTTGTCTGGATTTCAGAGATGGCTCTAACTGGACATTTATTGGTCTATAGATGTTATCTAAAGCTATGAGTCTGAATCAGAAAATGAAAAGGAAGGTCAGGCATTGATTTTGGGAGGGGGTTATATTTTAATTTTCCTTTTTGATTATTTAAAAACTTCTTGTGACTTCTGATTGATTTTCAAGGAATTATAATCATTCCATAATACACAAAGAAACATAAAAATCACTCATAATCCCACCCCTTAGCAGTGAATACTACTACATTTTTGGCATGCTTTCTTCTAAATTTTTCTTATATATTTTGTTTCTCTAATTATTTGAAGTCACAGAATATATAAATTTTGCAACTAATTTTGCTTTAAATTGTATTTAATCATCTTCAATGACTGTATGATAGTCTATTGTATATGAATACTTAACTCTTCAGCTAATGTTTTTCATTAACCTTTGTCTTCCCTCTGTGTTATGAATAGTATAGCAATGATCATCCTTAAGTATTAAGTTTTAATCATCATTATATATTGTTAAAAGGACATTATTATATAAATTTAGTCACAGTTTTCACTTAGTAATTGATAGTGGAGTAGATTACATGTTTTATGGTGTTGCTAATCTGAAATCCTAGTTTATAAAGATAGATCAATATTTTAAAGAGTGTGTAAAGTAATAAAAACACAGACCAGAAATGGTGTGTTGTAAATGAAAAGAAATAATCTCTTTTCAGCAAACTTAGACAATCAAAGGTGATTAGAAGAGCCTGTTTACTGCTGCAGGAAGATAGAGCAGCTGTGTAATTTAGATGGCCTACTTCCTAGAAATAAATGAGAAAAGCTGCTTAAATATGTGTGTCACCTAAGATAGGGGAAAAGATGTTTAGAAACTTTTTTTAATCTTCCTATTTCATGAGAAGGAAAAGTTCTCAGACATCCTTAAACTAATTCTCCCAAGACGTGCATCGAAGGCCTGATTCTAACACACCGATTTCTGAGCTTTAACTTACCAAGGATTCTTCCATCCCTAGTGAGCAATTTCCACTTTTGCAAAATGGCAGAAAATGTCACATCTGACAACTATTCACAGAAATCAGTTTCACTCAGAAAAAGGCTGTTTGTGAAAGAAATTCATACACGTACTGAGTCCTGTTGAAATCTAAAATGAGATTGAAAACAAACCTTCTTGAGCTGCTTTAGACCTTTTCACTCTCTTGCCCTCTGGTTTTCTACATCATTATTGCTCTGGTTTTGCGGAATACTATTTCTGTACTCACCTAGCTGCTAGTGACTGTCACTTTGATCCTTGCATAAAAAATATCCAGTCTGTAATGAGACAGTTTAATTGGGTAGTTCGTGTATGAAATCCTTTTTCAAAATTCAAATTAATATTTTAGATCCTTAGTACAGTGGCGTTGGTGTTCTCTCACCAATCAGCAGAACTGCTTTAATGAGACTCTTGCTGAATGAGTGGAGGATGGGAAAAAGATTGCTTCTAAAATCATTTATTTCCTTAATTTACTGGTATAAAAAGGGCATATTTCCCTGAAGTGATCAACAATGCTGAATAAAAACAAATGCAAATTTTAGTAATACCTAATTACAAATGGAAATATTCCCATCGAAACTACAGCCTAGAAAGTTATTTTACTGTAAATATGACTAGAGCTGACAAACTCGTACATTTAAATAAGCAATTGGGTTAAATCAATATACATTTTCTACTAAACTTTTGTTCCGGAGAAATGAAATCATTCTGTTAGATGCTGTGTATGTTGGTCCTCGTTAGTTTATCTACCTTGTTAATGCTTTATCTGGTTTAAAATGAGAAAGCTTCAAAAGTTGTAATTTAGTTAGATGTGTGTGCAGACCATCTCAAACAATAAACTTAAACTGAGCTAATTTCAAAAAGCTAAGTCAAATGTGTAAACAGGGAAAGATGCAAATAAGTATCATTACCCCAGCAACCAATGTGGGTTTATAGACTAACTGGTATTTTCTTGGGCTTGGATGATAATCACTTGTTAGTTATTAGTGTATTTCAAATCCTTAGCAGGTTACTAGACAGTACCCACACTTTTTATGGAACAAAATGATAATGCTGTGTTTTGGGGAAAAAAATAGTTTTACTCTCAAAGTGAAAACATGTAATTTCTTCTACTAAAATAAGCTTGCCCCCCTTTTAAGAGACATATCTTCAACAGGAAAAATTCTAGAATTGATTAGCAATGCTATTAAAAGCAAAAGAAGGAATAATTTTAATGAGACAGCTCACTATACAAAGGGATACTTTTTATGAAAAGGGATTCAGATTTGAAAATTTGAGTTTGGCTTGTGAATCTAGGTGATCATTGTTTTCGGCAGGTCAGATTTTCTTCAGCTATAATGAGGGGTTTGGACTTGATACCTTCCAAGTCTCTGTCCAGCTCTCAGGTTTGATAATTCCGTGAAAATTGTGAGGCTTTTTGTCATTCAAATGTCAACATCCAAGGGTGATGGACTAAAACAGGGGAGGTGTGATGGAGATGAAAGAGCTGAGAAGTAGGTCAGGGAGTGGTGTCCTCATCCGGCCTCTGCCTCACTTACCCACCTGGCTGCGCGGAGCCTCACATAAGGTAATCTGCGTGTTAGTGTTTTGAGTACTGCCACCCACTGTACAGATGCGAGTTATTAACAAAGCACTCAGTCATCTTTGGAGTCTATAGACATGTTTTTATTCCTTCAAATATCTTGAACTACTCTTTCAGTGTTATTTAGCCATCCGGGTTTGTAGCCTTGAGAAAGTCAGAAAGTTCAAAGTAGAAAGAAGAACCAAGCTAGGTAGAGGGGAATGAAACAGTGGGGTTCAAGTACTGATTCTGGCAATTGTGGACCATAAAATCTTGAGCAAATGAGTTTCCCTTCCCAGACCTCGGTGTGCTCACCTGCAAAGTGAGGATGATAACCTGTACATCACAGAGGCACCGGGACATGCATGAGGTCATGTGTGTGAAAACATTGAGCATCAGTCTCACAGATGGATGGTTCTTAAATTTTACTGAATTCTTAACTTCTCTCACTCTCACCATCTTATTCATTTGTCATACAGGTCTGTTCAATCTAGTTCATAAATATCTCAAACGTCACCTTCCTCCTCATTCCCACTGCCAATGCTTTGAGCCTTCATTATCTACTTGATAAAATGAACTCCTAGCATTTTGCCTTCAGTCTTCTCACCTCATAATATATTCTCAGCTCTGCTGTCAGAATTACCTTTCTAAACTGAATGCGAGGCCATTCCACTCCTCTGCTTAGAACTTTAGACGTGGGGCAAAAACACAACACTGATCCTCCTCGTACCTTTACTCCCTCTTCAGACAAACTTCTACGCAACTCACCTGCCAGTCAGATTCATTATTTTTAGCTGTTAAGGTTTTTCGTATTTGGTCTCAGTTTCACTTTCCAACCTCCAAATTGCAACCTTAGTTTCCAGGCATTTTAATCCAGAATTTATGAGTACCCTCTGCTCTTTCATTTAAACATACCGGTACCGCTGCCATTCCCTCTGGCAGGGATCTCCTTCTGTGCTCTCTCTGTGGCTCAGTCCTGTTCTGTCAAGAATGTGCCCCCATTGGTGAACCTTTGCTGAAACTCCAAGAAAAATTGCACGCCCTTAAAAACTTTAATATGCTACTATTGGTGCTTAGATTTCTATTGCAACTTTTAAAAATACATTTTTATAGAAATATAACCAGTTTACAATGTTGCCAATTTCTGGTATCCAGCACGATACTTCAGTCATATGGGAACATACATGTATTCATTTTCATATTCTTTTTCACCATAGGTTACTACAAGATACTGAATATAGTTCCCTGTGCTATACAGCATAAACTTGTTTATCTATTTTATGTATATTATATTACAATTTTTGATTTATGTGTTTTTCTCTCTGAGCTCCTGAGAGTAAGAGCAATTTGATAGACCTCTTGACACCCCAGCCCCTCCCTGTGCCCCTTGCTGCACTGTAGTATCACAGAACTGAAACATTTTTAAAGAATGAATGACTTCTGTGAAAATTATTTATGGCCTATGGCTTCCTGTTATAACTTAGGAACTTTTTAGATAAGGAATTGAAGAGCTTTATCGGGGAGAGGGTAAGGCATTTCAGGTCTGGCTGAGGGATAAGGTATCAATTTTAGGAGTTGAGGTTGAGGAAAGACTGTGTTGGAAAAATCACGAGGTTGTAGATTAATGCTTGATTACTTTCACTAAACCAAACAAAATCAAAGGCAAAGTCAAAACATCTAAAAACCTCTCCTAAAACCACATACCCTTTCAGCTGCCACTGTATGGCTCTCCTTCCCTTCATGCCTTCCTATTCATCAACCACTGCAGTTTGTCTTTTGCTATGAACTCATCATCTTACGGTAATTAATAGTTTCTGTGTTAGTAAACCAAGGACATTTCTAGCCTCACCCTACACTATGTTCTGTTTTTATTTTCTTAAAGATTTCCTTTCCTTGTCTCCTCTGACATCCCATAACCGTGTATTTCTTTTCATCTCTCTGGCCAATTATTTCCAAAATTCTTTGCTGACTCCTTCTCTGTATGTTGGCCTGAATATGGGCTCAAACATGTCCCCATTTTCCAAATTTTTCCTCCGAAGTGATTATCACTTTACATCTTTACATACCATCGACAAGCTGATGATTGACAGATTCATATCTTTTGCTATGATTTCTAAGGTACATTGAGAACATTGAACCTGGATATCTCTTAGATATCATTAAGATATTAAAATATAAAAAAAATTTCTTTTTTTTGTTTTCAATTTTATTAGGTTAAATTGGTACAGTTTGACTGCACATGTATAATATATTGCATGTAAAAATATAAATACAATATACTGCACATATTTTTAAAATTTTCATATATGTACTGTTCATTGTTTCTAAGAACAGGTTAGAGCTTTAGCTTTTGAAACTTGTAGTTATCAAAGGAATAAAGCCATCCAAGGGGATGGGGGTAGGGGTAAGAGAACCAACGGGTCCACTGGAAAATTGTTCTATTAAAATAATAACTATTGTTTTCTATAATAAATCCACTGCTAATTATACGGTGCAGTTTAATATGTGATAGAAGTGATGGAGATGTGAATTGGAAGAGCATTTTAAAATATTGCATTGGAGGGGAAAATACCTAACCTACATAAAGTGAGGTCAGAATGTCCTCCATGGTTCAGGACTGAGGTGCACATCATTTACAGACCTGAAGCCCAAATTCTATCAATGACATGCCTGGGTATGGTGTCGCACAGATTAATTTAAACAGCTACTGGAAAGCCATCGGAGACGCAGTGTAGAGAGGATCTGTGTGGTAACTCTAACAAGAGCACTGAGGGTGTTCTCTGAGTCACCCTGGTTAAGCTGACTAAGATAACTTTAGTTGTTGTTTTTTGATATGCTTCCCGTCACCAGAACTGTAGGGATTGGTGGTTTTTTTAATAAAAATACCCCTCCTTTAAAGAAAAACAAACATTTTTAGTAACTTCACACTGAATATCCTAATTATGGCTTTTTCTGAAAATACAGCTTTGAAACCATTTGAAGTACCACTCCACGATCCGCATTACGAACTAGCAGATGAACCGTGACGGTATTGTTCTTGCAAAAATCATGAAGTCCTTATTTATTCAACAAATAATTTAATAAGTGTTAGCTGGGTGTTAGGCAGTGTAGGAGGTCATGAAACTCAGAGACTAATAGGAAATAGATTCTGCCAGTCATGGCGTTCACAGTTCTTGTGATGATCATTACCCCACTTGGTAATTTAGCCCAGTATTGAAGTATGTAATCAACAGTCGGGAAGGCGGTGGTTTTATAGATGGCCAAATGCTGAATTACATAGAAAAATGTCCTCTGAAGTTTTTAAAAAAATACATTCAAGTTGCTTTTTTAATGCTAGGTTTCTTTAAAGACAAATTGTGTCACATTCAGGCAGGAATAAGTCATTTTTAATGAAAACATAAAAGAGGTACTTCTTACACTGGGAACTGTAACTTTTATCACAGTTTCCAATGTGCCCAATCTGTGAAACATTTATTAATAATAATAATAATAATAATAATAATAATAATAATAATAATAATAATAATAATAATAGAATTGTTTATCCAAGGAGTTTACAATACAATGAAAAGATGTAAGAATGTACTATGTAAGTAAGAATGACTGAGGAAATACTATAAAAATTATTTACTGTAGAATTTAGTTTAATTTAATCCATGTGAAATGGGTCCACTATGCAAAACAAATTAGAAAAGACGGGTGTAAATGTAAAGAAACACGTAACATAAATAATAATTTTATCACCATAGACAAATAAGTTTAGACTGCTGGTGAAGTTTTTTTAAGACTTCTCTCTATATGCATATATTTTTTTCCCCACAATAATGTGTTTATACTCTGCCTATATATAGTTCACTAGAATGTGATTTTTAATTACTAGTGTAACGTGAAAAGTACTCTTTTATTTTTAAAGGTACTTCGACATAATCATTTCAGTGGCAGCTGTCTATTCCATTTCAGGAGAAAATGGTAATCTTTGTGTATTTATTTTGTTTTGCATATTCTAACGTTTTGAAATTGGAGTTCAGTCAGTTACAATGTGTTAATTTCTGGTGTACACAGCACAGTGTTACAGTCACGCATATACATACATATATTTGTTTTCATATTCTTTTTCATTAAAGGTTATTACAAGGTATTGAACATAGTTCCCTGTGCCATGCAGAAGAAACTTTTTTTAAAATCTATTTTTATATATAGTGGCTAACATTTGTAGATCTCAAACTCTGTAATTTATCCCTTCCCATCCCCTTTCCCCGGTAACCGTAAGATTGTTTACTGTGTCTGCGAGTCTGTTTCTGTTTTGTCAATGAGTGTCCTTTTTTTCTTTTTCTTTTTAGATTCCACATATGAGTGATATCATATGGTGTTTTTCTTTCTCTCTCTGGCTTACATCTCTTAGAATGATGATCTCCAGGTCCACCTATGTTGCTGCAAATCGCATTATTGTATTCTTTTTTATGGTTGAGTAGTATTCCTTTGTATAAGTATACCACAACTTCTTCATCCAGTTGATGGACATATAGGTTGTTTTCATGTCTTAGCTATTGTATATAGCGCTGCTCTGAACATTGGTTTGAGTGTATCTTTTCAAATTAGAGTTCCCTCTGGATATATACCCAGAAGTGGAATTGCTGGATCATATGGTAAGTCTATTTTTAGCTTTTTGAGGAATCTCCGTAATGTTTTTTCATAATGGCTGCACCGAACTACATTCGCACCAGCACTATAAGAAGGTTCCCTTTTCTATACACCCTCTCCAGCATTTATCATTGGTGGACTTTTGAATTATGGCCATTCTGATGGTTGTGAGGTGATACTTCATTGTAGTTTTGATTTGCATTTCTCTGATACTTAGTGATATTGAGCATGATTTTCACATGCCTATTGGCCATTTGTATGCCTTCGTTGGAGAATTTCTTGTTTAGGTCTTCAGCCCATTTTTGGATTGAGTTCTTTTTTTTGTTACTAAGTTGTAGGAGCTGTTTATATATTCTGGAAATTAAGCCTTTGTCAGTCGCATCATTTGCAAATATTTTCTTCCATTCCATAGATTGTCATTTTGTTTTGCTTATGATTTCTTTTGCTGTGCAAAAGCTTATAAGTTTAATTAGGTCCCATTTATTTATTTTTGCTCTTAATTCTTTTGCCTGAGTAGAGAGCCCTAGGAGGATATGGCTAAGATTTATGTCAGAGAACGTTTTTGCCTATGTTTTCTTCTAGGAAATTTATCATGTCTTGTCTTATATTTAAATCTTTAAGTCATTTTGAGTTTGTTTTCTACAGAGTGGGGAGTGTTCTGACTTCACTGATTAATGTGTTGCTGTCCAGTTTTCCCAACAGCACTTGCTGAAGAGACTGTCTTTTCTCCATCGTATATTCCTGCCCCCTTTATTGATTAATTTGACTGTCGGTGTGTGGGTTTGTTTGTGGGCTCTCTATTCTATTGATCCATATGTCTTTTTATGCCAGTACCATGCTATTTTGATTACTGTAGCTCTGTAGTATTGTCTGAAGTCTGGGAGGGTTATTCCTTCAGCTTCATTCTTTTTCTTCAATGTTGCTTTGGCAATTCTGGGTCTTCTGTGATTCCATATAAATTTTAGGATTATTTGTTCTAGTTCTGTGAAAAATGTCCTGGGTAATTTGATAGAGATTGCATTAAATCTGTAGATTGCCTTGGGCAGTATGGCCAGAAAATGGTAGTCTTTAAAAGCAGTTAATACTTTTGAGTTCTAAGGATTTTTGTATACTTAGGCTATAAAGCATATTAGCAAAAATTCTGCTTAGAAACCCTGTTGCACTGATACTCCTCTCAGTACAATTAAGTAATAGCTATTTCCTCACACTTTTCCAGTTCTGTGTTTCAGTAATATTTTTGTCTAAGTTTTATGTGTATTTGTTAATTACTTGTAACTTTTACTTGAGTATCCTCCTGTTTCTTATTAATCTTTAAGAGATCTGAATTATTAGTGTTGACACTGAAACATGTGCCATAGATGATGTGTTATTTAACATCATCTGTATTGCATGTGACAACAAATTTTAATGTATATTTGAAATTATCGATTTTTATGTTTTCTTAGTTCACACTTTCAATGTTATTCTTAGGTCATTTGCTAGTCAAGATTGATTTATTTACATATGTGTATATATGTATTATATATAACCTGTATTTTTACTAAAACATTTGATTTTAAAATTAGTTCAATGTTTTTGATGTTTCTCTTTACAGTAAATTAATCATTTGTATCAACATCTTTTATAAAAATATCTACTTTTTCTACTCAAATAAAATAACTTCTTGTAGTAGCATAATTCTGCTTTAGAGTTCTCATCCTATTTTTCTACTTGAATATTCCTTGTATATATAAAACTTTAGCTTTAAAACTTGTAATTAATTACTTTAATATACTCTCTTTCTTTTACGTTTTCTAGCTATTTTTGTTTATGTAAATAATTACATGATCTACAAAAAGTGTTAGTTTTGTCTTTTTTATTTCCAATATGTACCTTTTCCCCACCTCATCCTCTTTGCATTATTCATTTCAGGGTCAAGCATTTATTAAGAAAATGTTAAATAGTAATAATGTGAATAAGCATTTTAATAGTCATCATGATTTAAGGGAGATGTCTTAATTATTTCACCATTAGTTAATGTGCTTCCTGTTAATTTCAGATTACTTTATTATGTAATTAACTAAAGCATGATTAAATATCCAGTAAACTATAATCAATATAACCAGGGTTCTGATATAAATTTTAAGTTACCTGTGTTAAGTGATAACAAACATAGTTAACATTTATTGAACACCTATATGTTACAGGCATAGTTAAAAGCACTTAGATATATTTATATTTAATTTTCATAGTAGTTATTATATACATAAAGCTGAGACTAAAAGACATGGGAGCTGGGATTTGAACTCAGATTGTCTGGGTTCAGAGTTTTCTTTTAAAAGTGATACGCTGAGTATCAATGCCTGGTGAAACCCTAATTAAAGTATAATTAAGTGGGAAAAAAGTGCCATGTTCTGATCAGTATTCCTAAGGAGATCTCGTAAGGGGAAAATGAATTCTCTTTCAGATGTGCTGAATTTGAGCATTTCTGGGATATGGAAGTGAGGAATTCTAGTAAAGAGTTATATATACTGGTTTGATTCTCAGAGAAAAAAACCCAGATGTTGTATTTATCAGGGCTCAGTCAGCTTAGTTGGGTGAGCATTTTCCACGTTGAGTCAGGTTACAGTTTGACCCTAGTGACAGGACTGGTGGCCTGGAGGGGAAGCAGAGGCAGACACAGAGGAGGGCAAAGGCAGTCCCTTGTAAGGCACTGGTTTTATGTGAGCATCGTTCACGCTCGAAGCAAGAGAGACAGCTGCTTAGCCAACAAGCGAGCAGGGCTTGGGGGCCGGACCACTTCTTTGGGCGCAGAGAGTTTAAGGGGGTGTGGACCTCCTGAATTCTCAAGTGGACGTTCCCATCCTAAGGGTCAGGGTTCCTTCTACTCACTGTTTACTGCGGTCCTGACTTGGACAAAGGAGACTTGTTTAGGATGAGCGCTTTCTCCGAAGTTCACCCACTCTTACAGTTAAGACTATTTTACTTTTCAACTCTATCTGTCCTTGAGCTTCAGGAAGACAGCTATTTACTGCTCTTGAAATTTGAAGTTCTGAAAGCGTTGTTTTAAATCCCAAGCAGTCAAAAATCTCAAGTAAAGGCTATGATTTCTTTGGAAATACGTTCCCTGCAGAAATTTTTGAAGCCGTTCATACATTTATTTTGAGTCAGTCCCACACGCCAGTGACCATTTTGATGGCATAGTTCTCCACTCCTTATTTTTCTGCCTTTTCAACTCTATAACTTTTTTTTGCTGTCAACTTAAAAGCAACTACCTTGTGACTATCTGGAAAAGTAAGGGAGTACAGCTACATTAATCTTAACACTGACAAGAGAAATTATACTGTGCCTTTATTGATAAAAGTATTTTTGAATCGTATTTCTTACTGTTGGAATCTAGCAATAGTCTGCTTTACAACTTTGTAAGGACAGTTTTTAAAAAAATTTTTCATACTTTGTGAATTTTTCAAAAATTGAAGTACAGTTGGTTTACAGTGTTATGTTAATTTCTGGCATATTAGCACAGTGATTCAGTTATACATATATATATATACCTTTTCATACTCTTTTTCATTATAGTCTATTACAAAGTATTGAATATAGTTCCCTGTTCTAGCCAGTAGGCCCTTGTTGTTTATCTATTTTATATATAGTAGTTGGTATCTACAAATCCCAAGCTCCCAATTTATCCCTTCACCCCATCCTTCCCCCCACCTGGTAAGCACAAGTCTGTCTTCTGTGTCTGTGAATGTGTGTCTGTTTTGTAAATAAGTTCATTTGTGTCATTTTTTTTAGATTTCACATATGAGTGATACCATATGATCTTTTTCTCTCTCTTTCTGGCTTACATCACTAAGTATGACACTCTCCAGGCCCATCCATGTTGCTGCAAATGGCATTATTTTATTCGTTTTTATGGCTGAGTAGTATTCCGTTGTATAAATATACCACAACTTCGTTATGCAGTTGTCTGCCGATGGACATTTGGGTTGCTTCCATGTCTAGGCTATTGTAACTAGTGCTGCTGTGAACATTGGGGTGCAGGTGTCTTTCAAATTAGAGTTTCCTCTGAATATATGTCAAAAAGTGGGATTGCTGGATCATAGAGTAAGTCTATTTTTATTTTTTAAAAGAATCTCCATAGTGTTTTTTTTTTACAATGGCTGTACCAAATTACATTCCCTCCAACAGCATAGGAGGGTTCTGTAAAAGTAATTTTATTTCTGCTTTGAAATCCTGCCAACTTTTCTTGGATCAACTCTTTCTTGTAATAATGTGGTAAACACAGGCTTTCTCAACCACCATAATCTATGAGTATTATTATTTTTTATCCTTTTCTTTGCTGGAGCTACAAGTTTATCAGGCAGAAATTTGCCTTCACACTTATTGCAGGTAGCACTTTACCAAATGGCTTGCTATCACATGCACCAGATCTCCATCTTTCTAGCTTCAGATATGTTTCCTCATTATCCACTATGTCACTAAGCCAATATCAGAGATATTAGCTGGGAGTGTTGGGCATTGTTGTTATAGTAATAACCCTTGCATAAAACAGTTTCTGTATTTGTTATTGTAGAATAGGCTGTGCTGTGTTAGCATTTAATCCAGAGTTATCAATGGCTTAATATGATAAGGCATGTTTACATCACAGGCAGATTACATTCATGTGGTTCTCAACAATCTCAAAGCCATGAGGCCTGGCATCCTAGAATCTTGGAGAATGTTGTGGCAGAGGACTAGAAGGACAGAGGAGGCATATTGGTTCTATCAGATAGAACTAATCCTGTTGTACCAACTGAAACCCGAAATACATGACGCGTAGGAGAACATGAGCATTTGTTGCTGGTTAGCTGTCTATGGTACAACCTTTTTTTTTCCTTTGGTCTCCTCTGATTGATTAGTAACAGTTCAACGCCAGAGAACAAAGAATAAAGTTCTCAAAAAGTGTACATGTTTTCCTTTCTCGGTACTCAGCATCTGGGTTAATGACTGTGAGGCTCTGAGGGTAAGCTGGGAAGACTCACAGGTTAGTATTTTCGTAGTGACGTAGAGCTCTGAGGGAGCTGGGCCGCTTTCGATATTGAGATAGCTGGGAATAAAAAGGGGTTCAGACTGGGGCCTGGTTGAGAGATTCTTCATTGTGGTGATGCAGTGCAAGTCTCTGGAGATTAAAAATACAGGTATAGATGCATGTACTAGAGTTGTAGTAAGGTGGATCACTAAGTATGAGTGTGCAGTCATTAGAAGGTCCTCAAGCCAGGGAGAGCTGCCCTCCTGAAACTCAAGCAGAGGGCTGCTGCTGCTTTGCAAAAAAAAAAAAAAAGCTCAATGGGATTTCTCGCCCAGGGTACCTGGAATCCACTGAAAACAACATTCCTATTGTTAGATCCATTTCTCAATCTGTCCCCTACATTTTGTATAAGCAATCTGATAATAAGAATTCAATTTATATTATAATCTGTGTATAATCTACATACATACAATGTTGTAACTTGAAGGATCAAAATGTGCATCTCGTATTTTGTTATACCAGGTTTGTAAAGATAAAATAGATGACAACTGATCTCAGATTCCCATCATTGAAGGAATATTTTCTAGAACCACTCTTGGTAAGAAAACACTGTATAATCAAAGTTTAGGGTTGGAAATGATAAACCACTCTATGTGTTTTCATCAATAAGTATAGTAGAAGGAAAGATGTGCTTACTAACTTGCTGGACAGGCTGGAGGAACAGAAGGAACAGAAGTTGGGTGCGGCTGCCAGCAGTTCTTTAAGTCATGCCACTGCAATCTGCATGCAAGGTACCAGGAATTTGCTGCTGACACTGAGAATTTAGAAAGCTGCAGAAAACCTCAGCTGCAGTCAGAGCTGCTGCACAATCCTAAACCGGCACAACCCTAAAATGGCAGAGAACCATGGGGTCCGGCCTCTCTCTGCAAATATCCATGTTTTCCAGATTCCCATGGGCCACTGCCAGAGGCAGAAGCTCAATTTGCTTCTGCTTTCTAAATTTAAGTAAGTACATCTCACTAGCAGACCGTAAACAGCATCCCTAAACCCGACAGGTAATGTAGGGTGGAATAAATTCTTATTACAGGTAAGCCCCAACCAGCAAAGTGTCAGCATATTTTAGGGAAGTCAAAGAGTTTGGGGATTTATTTGTGTGCTATGGACTTAGCACCGAGGCCATTGGTGACATTAGCCAGGACAATTTCAGTGGATTGATGAGTGGGAAATCCATGATTCAGTAGTGAGCTGGAGGTGCTAGAGGGTTCCTTGAGAAGAGATAACCATTTCAAGAGACTCTGCCCTGACAGGAAAGAGAGAAGATACTTAATAGTTCAATGGGACGTGAAATTGAGTCCAAGTTTTTTGGGTCCCCCACTTTGTTCATTCTTTCGCCTTCCCTTCTCTATAAGATCAGAAGGACATTTGGAAATATTTATTATGAGGTGAAAGAGTTCGTGAGCTCTTGGGATAAGAGGCAAGTTCAAGATGCTCTGGAGAGAAGGGATAATTGATGGAGCAATGTCTCTGAGGAATTTTGAAGCTAAATGTTTAGCTGTGAAGTCACAAGAGAAAACAACACTGTTTCTTTTTTGGGTCCTGCTGTCTTGTTCTGCTCTGAGCCTTGCCTGCCTCATCTTGAGCTCTGTTAGCAGGAGGGGTTGTGGCTGTCTTTGCCTTTCAGCAACACAGAGCTATTCTCAGGCTGAATTCCTTCTAAAAAAGTTTCATAGTCATGTAGAATTCAGTGTATTATGTGAGAGTCCTATGTTTAATTATCAGTTGTCGCACTTGTCTCCGTTTTACCGCATGGCTTTCCCCAGTACTGATGGTGGTCAGTTTTAAATTTGTTCTTACTCTCTTCCTATTTTAAATCTACTATTTTCCATCTTAGAATAATATTCTAGTTCTAGACAACCGCTACATAGACTATCACACTTCATAAATATAATACTTCATTTCAGTCAGTACCAAGATCCTAATCCCTTTAATGTAGATTTTTCTCGTATATTCCTTGCAACTACTAAACATATGAATCAGAGAATTAAAGTTTGATTTTATAATTACATCTAAGTATCTGAAATCACTTTCTCTTTGCTTAACAGAAAAACAAACTAGATAATATGGTAATGGCTATTAGCAAATAGTTTATTTTCTAATATATTTTTTGTGAATTCTATCCTCATTTCTCAGTAGGCCTTTTTCAATGCCATGGTTCTCAGAAATATATATGTAGCTATAGTTTCTTAATAAAACAATAGTTTGGGTTGTGAAAAGTCATCTGGGCTGGCATCAGGGACTTTTTGGCTGTATCCAGCTAGCTCTTTGACCCTAAGCATATCACTTTATTTCTTTGGGATTCACTTTTTTATTTTTAAATGATAATAACATCTACTTGATCTTCCTCAAATGTAGGTTATTGGTATGGACAGTAAAATGAATTTGTGATCCAGGTCTCTAGACAAAAACTCACTGTCAGTTCCACCCATATAAAAGAAAATTAAACCAGCATCAGGTCATGAGCTGAAAGAATATGTCTTTCTGGGGACAGAAATACTGTCTTGTGACACTGAGGGGCTGATTTTGCTACCTCTGTGGATGAGAATGTGGTCGTATTGATATTACACTGGTTTCAGGTACAGGAAAGCCTGATGCTTGTAAATCTTTAAGTGAATGTAACATACATTGTGAGTGTCATCTCTTCTGATAGAATGTTCTAAGCCCAGATGACAGCGTGTAACAAAAGTTATGTTGTTTTATCAACTCTGGCAAGTTCTCTCGGTGAGCAAGATCAGCAGCAGCTATGCGCATGGTTAGAGGACGTGGCCGCCAGGGAGAAGCAGCTTCAATTATTAGTATATTTTCTGCTCCGTGTCATCATCATATCACCTTTATTTACTTTGTAATCCGTGGCTAAATAAATTGGCTATAGTTGTGCTTGTTTTCTTCCTGCCAAAGCCCAGCTTCCTTGAATGTTGCAAACAGAAGGGATATAACAGTGATATAATAGAAATAGACTTTGAAAAATTAAAAAGTGCTTACATGTTGAAGACAAACCATAGACTTTTAGGACTGAATGATATTCAAGAAGAATCAAGAGGTTAGTTCTTTACTATGTTTCTATGCCATTGATTTTTTTTAAACTCATTTGAATACCTTCTATTTTGGAAAAACATGTTTTTATCCCAATAATGAAACAAAATTATATGATAAAAATAATTTAACTGAGCATCTATTCCAAATAGAAGTCTGATGATACAGTAAGGGAAGTTAAGAGATGCGGACTTTAGCTGCTTTCTGGTAATTATGAACCTCTGTTTCTCACCTATCAATTGAGTGGCTCAGGAAACATGATCTAGAAGGGCCCTTTTAGGTGTATAGGTTGAGAATTAATGATGTAAAGGTGGAGCAGTGGCCTGGACTTGCTCATTTGTCTTGAGAAATTTTTAAGATTCAGTCTTTGGAGGCCTCAGGATGGATCCTCAGGGATGCACTGTATTAACTTACGGTCTGGAGATTCCCCCTTTCTAAGTCTCATTTCCATTCTTGGGAGAGCCCACAGATTTCAGAGTCCTGGCAAAATCAGCATGTTCCACTGGTACCTCAAGCTCAGAGTCATTGCAAAGAATCTAGGACAGGCTGTTATGTGACTGGAAGGCGCCAGATGCGCTCAGGGCCGTCACCAAGGCACTCTGAGTAGGCAGACTCAGCACGGGGCTTGCTCCAGCAGGGACGTATGTAGAGAACTTTTAGTGCCAGTTTGGATCATATTCTAGGAGACTCGGGATTTTTTTGACAGATGTGAGGACATGAGAAATTCTGAATTCAAAATAGAATTCACACTGAAATCAACTCCACACACTGAATATTAACAAATGCCTGTCCCGGGAAATTGTTCATCCTAATTTGATGACAGTTAAAATACGTCCCATTAGTCCACTCACGCCAGTGGTTCAGTTACGATTTGGATCAGAGTGCTCCTGTGTGAATGAATACGCCAAACATTTGAATTTAATATTTTCTTATTCTTCCTATACTTCTGCAGAAATGCTGAGTGTGTTTACGGGCTGATGTTGTGTCCCCTGAGGGTGTCAAGATGCACTGGAATGCTTTATGTGTTATGTGTATGTTTTTTTCTGTGATAAATTATATAACTACATTATCTAATTTATTAGCAAATTTATCTGCACGTAGAATATAAAATGCATCTTTATGTTGAAAATCAACATTAAATAAATATTTTTGGTAATGATATGCATAATATTGCTGTGGACAGGTGAAATGAAGATGTCAAGGTATTTTACACGTATCATCTAAGTGCTTTCACAGTGTATGCTAGTTCTGTTTCCTTTTAATAGGTGCCTAAACACAAGTAAAAGAGCTGAAATTTAAGGGAAAACCACATTGATTTTTGATCAGGGAATGAAACTGTTCTAGAATTTATGCAATTTCCTTAGGTTGAATATTGGAAAACATTTTTCTTGATTTTTTGGAAATATTTTTCTTGAATTTTCTGAGCCCATTGCTGTTTTAAACCTGTTTTTGTATTTGCCATTAGTTTGGAAGTACTTGAAAAATCAGACAGTACTTACTCGTAGACAGATTACATTTACAAGCATGTATGCTCCATGGGTGTAGAGTATCTGAGTTTAAATCGTATCTTTGATCCTGATGACATTACTTATCCTTTCTATCTTACTTTTTTTCCTCCATAAATTTGGGATAACCATAACTACCTCATGACATTTTTGTGAAGGTTTAACTAATTCCTAAGAGATATTTTCGCACAGTTCTTAGATAGTAAGATTTAAAGAAATATTAATACTTTTATAATCAGTTTGTGGCATGTAGCTCTTATTTGTTTTTTTGTTGTTGAAGAAGAATAAACAAAATATAATTATACTGAATTTCAAGCTGTTTCACAGTGTAAATATTTCGTAGAATGAAAGATAAATAAGTCTAAACATACCTGAACCTTGTATTTCATGATAATTTTGACTTTATTACTCAGGTTTTAATTTCTTATTAGGAATATGCATGTAAGCATAACATTTTTGTTAACGATTAAATGTTTGCCCGTCTCTGCATCTATATCTTGGTGTATGTGTGAACATTTTTCTACCTTTATGTTAATTTTTTCCAGATTTATTGAGAGATAATTGACATATAACATTGTGTAGTTTAAGTTGTACAACATGTTGATTTGAAATACTTATATATTGCAAAATGATTACCATGATAACATTAGCTAACACCTGCATCATATCACATAATTACCACTTCTTTTTTGTGGTGAAAACATGTAAGTTATGTTCTCTTAGCAATTTTCAAGTGTATGATATAGTAAACTGTAATCTCCATTAGGTCTCCAGAACTCATTCATCTTATAATGAAGTTTATACCTAATGACCAATATCTCCCTATTCCCTCCCTCCACCCTTCAGCCCCTGTTAACCACCATTCTGTTCTCTGTTTCTGGGAATTTGGCTTTTTTAGATCCCATATATAAGTGATATTATATAGTATTTGTCTTTGTCTGACTTATGTCACTAAGCATAGTACCTTTTAGGTCCATCCATGTTGTTGCAAATGGCAGAATTACATTCTTTTTTATGGCTGAATAATATTCCATTCCATTTATTCATTGATGGACACTTAGTTAGTTTCCATGTCTTAGCTGTGGTCTGCACCCTCATCTTTGCTGTGGTCTCATAATGGCTGTATCTTCACTATCGTCTCAACGTTGGGCTTGGTTACACGTGGCTTGCTTTGGAGATGGCATGTGGGTAAAATGTGAGCAGGCCTTAAGTCTCAGACATTTCAGCTTGACGTAAAATTTAAAAATGGCTGAGTAGCCTGCTCACCCAAGGAGGAAAACAGACGTGTGAAGCCCAGCATCCCAGCTGCCCCTCAAACCTAGAATGAAGAGGCGGCCACACCAGCCTTCACAGCCTGAGGCAGAGTCACGCTCAGGTCCAGCCTGCCCTAGCCGAGCCCCAGCTGACCCGCAGATACGTTAGCAGAAACTGTTCAAAATCTACTAAGCTTTGAGGTAGTTTCTTACTTGGCACTGATAACAAATATTTTCTGAAGGTTATATTCTCATAACATACGAATACCTTTTGTTTTCATACCTTCACATTTCTGGCAAATTTAAAAAGGCAAAGTAAATCACAAAAAATAATCTCATAATGATCTCTGCAAACATAGGCAAGTAAAGGACATCACTTGCATTTTAAAATGGATTTATTTGTTATGAATGAATTTTATTTCCCTTTAGCCAATA
The DNA here is from genome assembly GCF_048564905.1 of Vicugna pacos. Classification (NCBI taxonomy): domain Eukaryota; kingdom Metazoa; phylum Chordata; class Mammalia; order Artiodactyla; family Camelidae; genus Vicugna; species Vicugna pacos. The sequence goes on from NC_133009.1 coordinate 31,184,272, forward strand.
CTGAGCAGACAAGAACTTTCAGATCATCTTCACCTGTTAAATGCCTAGATGGCATTAATGGCACATTTAGTGGACCATAAGCTACTTTAAAATATGGTCAAGGCTCAGCAACTCACCTAGAAGAGTATCTACCAGAAAGTGCAGGACTCGGGTAAAGTAAATAAGGGTGAGCTTCACCAGGGAGAGTGCCGTCTGAGTTCAGTGCTCAGATTGCTGCTGCTTCATAAAGAGAAAGAGAGAAAGTACGTGATTGTTTTAAGAAGTGAAATTACATGAGCCATTGAATTTACTTTCCTTTTCTAATCTGAGGAACTGGACAAAATCTACCCTGTAGGCAGCTTCCCTTCTGACCCTGGAAAAGATAAAGATGTTTTCTTAATGGCTTAAACAGTAATGGTTGATACAAAAGCTAAATCTGGAATTTTACAAGAGTTGTGGAAGTCTTACAGTCATTCTTTGTATCTATATTTACTTTCTTTCCTGAATTGTAAATGAGAAGCCTGGAAAGGCTATTGAGAGTTCATAGACTTGAGCTTGAATGTTTACCTTGTTCATCTCAAAGGATCACAGAGAGGATCAAAGATCATGTATGTACAATTTCTGAGAAATCTGTATAGTTTGATGTGTAGAACATTGAGAAAATCATACCTGAAACTGTGGTATAGTTAGTTCATGAGTTTGCATTATGTGGTTATATATTATGGGGGTTAAACTGTGTATCTTGAAGAAAATTAAATATTCAGAAAAATTATCACCATACACAACTGTCTTGGTTTTGCCTAGAAAAACAGAATCTAGTTGTTTTTTAAGTTGTCCATTTCATGAAAGTATTTTTAATGACTGCTGAAATCAAGGACAGCTAAGGTTTTCTTAGCTACGATTATTGATACATATGCTATGAATTTGAATACAAAGTTACTTAAGTTCTCTGTGAGTTATAATTTGTAGACTTATAGAATTCCCTGTAACTTATTTAATGCATCTTGAAATAGTTACAAAATTACTACATGTTTTACAAATAGTAAATATTAGTAAATAATAGTACTATTAATGGCACTAGTAATAACAATTATGGTATAATAGTGAATGATATATATTTGATAGTACTATTTTTTCAAAGCACTTCAAGCATTTATCGGAGAAACTCAGAATGTGTCACAGAAACGCTTTTGTCTTGTTATTTCATAAAGGCATTTAAATGAAGGGAAAATATTTTTCCTATTGGACAATTATGGTATTTTTTATAAAAAACATCACAGTTATTTTCACTCACATATAATTTCAGATATAAAAAAACATTATGTTTATGGCCACCTTAATCAAAACAATTTGTGGAACTATTTTACCTTAACACATATCACATAATGTGTGTATTTTAAGTCTCTGCTTATTAGGAAGATACTGTGTGATGCATTTATAATTTCTCAGTGCTCTAGAATTTCTGAAGCTGTATCAAAATGTCTACTAAAATTTTCATAATGAAATTAACAAATTTCTTAGAAAGTGAAAGTTGTGTATACAGTTGTTCAGTATGTGATGTGTGGAGGGCAGTGTGCCCTAGAGAAGAGAGGCTGTGTGGTGGGCCCAGGGCAGGGCAGAGCGGGGGTCCTGTTCCTGGCCCATGGCCTGTCATCTCTGTGTTCCTGGCACAGTAACGGAGGAGTTGTCATCTTTGAAGGGAGTAGAAATTTAATTACCTTACATGGACATGAGGACGAGGGGAGGTGATTGCATTTATAGTTTTAACATCGATTAAAAATGGTATTTGCATTCCTCAAAACAATAAACACTGATACAAGATCAAAAGTGTCTGAAAGAATCTGGAATCTCAGGTACCAGAAACTTCTGGAGACCTTAGCCTTTGATGTTCCCCGATTCTGCAAAACTTGTGTCCTCTGATTGACATAAGGTTTGCTACTTTTTATTAGTCAAGCTTCTGTTTTAGTGTTCCTGTTTTATCGAGTCCTTTCCTGACCAGCCTTCAAACTGGCCTCCCCGTCCTCAAAGCCATTCTCTAGTTCATCTTCTTTCACTTTCCTCCTGGAATTTATCGCTGTGCGAGGCAGTTGGTGGAATCAGTGTTCGTTGTCTCCTTTGGGAGCAGGGAGCTATTCTTTCTTATTTGCTTAATCATCAGTGTCTATCATATAGACAAGCATATAGCCCACAATGAAGATAGCTTTTTAAGAACTCTTTGTCCTTCAGATTTGATAAAGAAGAGTGATGTATTGCATGAAATTATTTTAACTTACTAACACAAAATATTTGCATAAGCTTTTTGTATACGATTGTCTTAGTCGGCTCACCTGCCGTAACAAAGTACTGTAGACTGAGAGGCTTAGATAATAGATTTTTTTTCTCACAGTTCTGGAACCTGGGAAGTCCAAGATCAAGGTGCCAGCTGACCTGGTTCCTGGTGACAGCACTCTTCCTAGCTTGCAGACAGATCACAGCGTTTCCCCGTGGCCTCACATGCTCATGTGGCCTTTTCTCAGTGCACGTGAGCACTCTTTAAAGGCCACTATCCCATCATGAGGGCTCCACTCTCATGCATTCATCTAACCCTGATTATCTCCCAAAGGCCAACTCTCTAAGTACCATCACACTGGGTATAGGACTTCAACTTAACAGATTTGGTGGAGAGACACAGACATTCAGTTCATAACAAAAATCGAAGTATTTTCACAAGTGTTTTGTGTAACGTCAAAGCCTTCTCAAGCTTCTTGTGTAAAACCTCAGTAATCAGCATATACTGTAAATTATTGCATCAGTATCTATCATTATATATTAACTTTTTTCCCAATGCTGATGATTTTGCCAGCTATTAATTCTCAGGTTTTAATTGAAGGCACATTTAAAACATTAAAATAATTAAAATTTTATTTTTATTGCATTGGCATTTCCTGCATGGTAATAATTTTATGTTTTAAAATTTGGGAGGAACTATTTATTATACAGCTGACAGTCCAAAGGTGGGTAATTCACAGGAATTATAAAAGACTAGACTATCTAGTTGATTTATTTTATTCTTAAACACTTAATCAGACTTTCATAACCAGAATAAATTGCTGAGGAAAATTAAACTCCATTAATTCTTCCAAGGCCAATTTCATGATCCTTTCTACAAAAGAATTATCCCAGGAACATATGAAAAATTCAGGTAAATATAATTCAGTTTTTTTCTGTTAAGTTGATCTAGAGATCATCATCTTTCAAAATAAAAAATAACATAATTTATATATTAAATGCATAATGCAAAATTCTGTATATTATCAATAAAAAGTCTGTTATTTGAATAAGTAAGATATCAGTTTTCACAATATTCTGTTAGACTAAAATTCCATTTGTTCCTGTCATACCATATTTTAGCAAATTCTGAAAGAAACTAAATGGCAATTTTAAAGATCGTGACATTTTAATGACAAAATTTTACAATGGGAAATGTACTTAAATGGAGTTCATGATACATCTTAACTATATTAAACAAATGAGATCCAATATTATTCTCAGGAAATAATCTTCAAAAGAGTGAATTTCAGTTTTTATTTTAAATGTAATTAAGCAGAAAGCTAAGCTATTCATTTTTTAATATAAAATCATTAGGGGCACAACATTGCTACATATACAGAATTATTGAATGAGAGAAAGAGAAAAAGTGAATCTTGAGGCTTAATCAAGTCTAACACCTTTATTTAGAGCAGGGGATTTAAGATAACAAAAATGCCTCGTAATCAGTGGTGAATTCCAATCTTTCAAATTAAACGTTTAAGGAAAAATCTCAAGTGAGGTAAGAAAAAGTAGTTTTGCTTCTCTAGACCTGATTTCCTGGTCTGTAAAAAGAGACAGCTGTTCTAGATTTTCCTCAGCGTTAACACCCTGCAGTTCAAAATCAAATACGGAAAAATTCATATAAAGTACCCGAATTGAGGACATAGAGAATTAAGTCAGAAATGGACCAGACAGGTACAAGGGGAAACGAGGTCCAAAACCCCTTATGCTCTCAACTTCTCTTAAAATTCTTACATGATAGAAATAACACTGAAATGTGTACTCTGGATCCATTTTATCTTATGATCACTAAGAAGAGCTTATTTCCTCAGCATCCTGTGTCTCATATACTAATCCAAGGCATATTTTGAAAACCTTTATTTGGAAATAGTTTTAAACGTGCAGAAGATGGCAGGAAGAAAATAGTACAAAGGACTCCTGTATACCCTTTAATCAGATTTTTCTGCTGGTAACAGTTGGCTCCATTTGCTAATGTATAACTTGTGCTTATTCATTCTATCTTTCTGTCCTAGCCTGTAATCTCTCTTTTTTCTCTTTATCCAAAATGAACCTTTGAGAATAAGTCGCATATATTGTGGATCCCTGTATCTCTAACCTGCCTTAGTGTGCGTCTCCTAAAAATAATAACATTCTCTTAGATAATTACAGTGTAGTTAATTAACTTCAGTGTATTTGGCTTTGATATATGACTTTAATCTACCATCATACTCTGATTTTGTTAGCTGACACATTAATACACTTTTCTCCACCCCCCAGTCTAGTATCAGTTTAGATCACATATCATATTAAGTTGTTAACTATCTCTAGTGCCCTTGAAATTGGAATATTTCCATAGCCTTTTTTTTTTTTTTGACAGTGATATTTTCAAAGAGTATAGTTCTCCCCAGCTGCAGACAGCTTTTAAAGAAGTGACTGAGTTCAATGAGGCCATTAGGGTAGGTCCTAATCTAGTATGACTGGTCCTTAAAAGAAGAGGAGGTTTGGACATAACAAGGTGCACAAGGACAGAAGCACAAAGAAGAAAGGCCATGTGAGGACACAGTGAGAAGGTGGCCTGAGGACAAGGGGCCTCAGGAGACACCAAACCTGACAGCAACTTGACCTTGGACTTCAGTCTCCAGAAAAGCCAGAAAACAAATTTCTGTTATTTAAGCCAACCAGTCTGTGGTGTTTTGCTCCATCAGGCCTAACAAGCTAGTACATTGCTTATGTAGTTGTTAGATATTTAAAAACTTACCCTCGTAGACAAACAGTGTGTGAGATTGCCTCTTTTCCTCCAAATCCCTGAACGGGCGGATTGTCAAGTTTTTCAGTTTTGCCATCTAATGGCTAGGAGATGTTGTCCCCGGAAGTTTTAATTTGCATGTCTCTTATTAGGGGTAGATCTGAACAATTTTTCCTACGTTAGAGTCGGATTTACATTTCTTTGCATTGTGTCTTTTGCTAATATTGACACATGGTACTTGGTTTTTTCCCCTCCTGATTTTAAAGAGTTCTTCTTCTGTTAGGGTTATTAGCCCTTACCTTAAACCACAAATGTCTTTTTTCTACTTGTTCATCCGTCTTTGAATTCACTTAATCTGTTTTTGCTTTCCACAAGTTTTTGATGTAACCAAATGTAATTTATATAATCAAATTTATCAATATTCATTTTTATTGCATCTGGATTTATCATCACAATTGGAAGACCCTTCCCTAAGAGCCAGGTTATAGAGGAATTAGCTAATGATTTATGTTAGGGTATTTTAAATACTTCCTATTTTACTACATACTTTATAAATAGCCCTGTAAGATCACTGTAGACACATTTAGTTCATTCTTATTTATCTGTGATGTATGGAGTGAATCTGGTTTCATCTTTTTCTAGATGTTTATCCATTTTTCCCAGTACCGTTTATTAAAAAGACTATCTTTGCTTCAGTAATTTGGCATTACCTTTATAATGTACATGTATTTCTACACATTGTCCTGGAATTTCTTTTGCAGCCTTTTTGTATCCCTCAGTACTCTGCTGTTTTAATTATAGAGGCTTCCTGGTGTGCGGGGAGGGCTGGTCCTCTACTGAGCTCTTTCTAGTGTTTTCCTCGCTACTCTTATATGTTTAATTTCCTTGTGAACTTCAGTGTTCACTTGTCTAACTCCCTGAAACTGCTCATAGCGATCACGTTAAACTTACACATTAACATAGGGAGAGAACTGACATTATGATGGGGTTAAGATTTCCTAAATAAATCAAGGCATGGTTTTGCTTTTGTTCAAGGCTTGTGACTTCTAAGAGTATATTACGTTTTTCTTCATAGAAGTTTTAACATTTCCTTTTATCTTACTTCTATTTCCCCTTGTTTGTTGTTACTGTAAATAGAATTTTTTTCTTCCATTACATCTTCTAAATGGTTTTTATTTGTATATATGAATGCTCCTATATTTTGCATGAGAATTTTACATTCTGCTATCTTGATGATTTTTTTTCTTATCGTTTTACTTTATCACTGACTCCTTAGGTATTTCCATGCACACCATCAAGTCATCTATAAAGGTAGTTTTATTTCTTTTGTTTCTATTTTATGCTTTTGATTGTTTTACTTTGTCTGAATTCTACGGGCTAGTGCCTATTTATCAAATATTAGTGGAGAGAGTGGGCATCTTTACCTTGTTCCTGATCTTGGTAGGAATAAGACATATTTTTTCATTCTCATATATAGGTAAAATAATTTTGATAATACATTCTTGAAAAAAAAGTAACTTACACACAAATATACATATTCATTAATTATATTTGCCATAGGGTGTATATTATGCATTGTTTCTATGGGAAACAGACTCGAAAAACACATCCAAGATCTAAAAATAAGTAAATATTAGAGATGAATACAAACTCCGGACACCCTCTTGCCATGGTTACTGTCTTCCCATAACTCAAATTGCCATCACAACTGCTGTAATTACACTTTGAGTTGCATCTGTCTATTTCTTTTCTTTTCAGCTTTTTCTTATTTTTCTCCTTACTCTGTCACTCTTTGAATCAACTGTCTTATGTTTATATTCCTACAGGAATACTTAGAAAAGAGAGGTTATGCTTAACTTTTTATTCTTCCTGATAGAAAAACTATACATTGGCCTAAAGACTGACAAAAAAATTTGTGGGGAGGAGAAATCATTGCATATAGTGTACAAAGAAAGACATTGGCACAATATTCATATTAGAATACTAATATTTTTGATTTTATTCATTTTAGGTATTAAATTTTATCTAAATTCTTATTCCCCTCCTAAGTTCAGTGTTCTCCCAAGACATTTGGATTTGCTTGCTAATAATTCCTTACAGTAAAATTAATAGATTTAGAAATCTTAATAATGTTTACAATGCACATAAAATCTGAATTAATAACCTAACCCTAAAATTAACATGGAGTAATAGGAATGGAATAAGATTGTAAGCGAATTGTTTTAGTAGTTTGAAATAATTGACAAATTTAGTGAAAACAGTAAATTAATTTTACAAATAATTAGTATGATATTTCTAAAACAACTTGAGTAACAAAAATCAGAAAAGAATAAAATTTTAATATTTCTTGATTTACTTATAATGTTTTATGAAGCCACTGGAATTGTAGGAAGCAAATGTCATGCTTTACTATTCTAAAAATGACCATTATCTCCTTTTCAGGTGAAGAAGAAATCTTGCACTTACTGCCTTGATTTTATTTGTTAAATTTAAATCTGTGAGTCTGTTTCCATTTTGTAAATAAATTCATTTGTTTCATTTTTTAGAATTCCACATTTAAGTGATATCATCTGGCATTTTTCTTTCTCTTTCTGGCTTACTTCACTTAGTATGACAATCTCCAGGTCCATCCATGTTGCTGCAGATGGCATTGTTTTATTACTTTTTATGGCTGAGTAGTATTCCATTGTATACATATACCACAACTTCTTTATCCAGTCATCTATTGATGGACATTGAGATTGCTTTCACGTCTTGGCTATTTTTATTTCCACATCAAAGTAATGCTATATTTGCAAAAGTGATTTAAGTTTTTCTGTCTTTGTATCTGTCTTGGAAGAAATAAAACAGGAAATATACATAGAAAATAATTGATCTGAGTCCCTATCTCAGTATTTTTGTGAGCATGTTCTTTAATGTTTAGTGGGAACTTGGGATAGCCTTTGCTGAGAGCTGCTAATTGTATAACATTTTGAAATCCATTCAATTCCTTCAGTTGCATAAGTAAATAAAAATATTGTATGATACATTTAGCAAATACATTCTGTTTTTGTGTCATATAAAATGATCTGCTTTGTCTTTTAGTCCATCATCTGTAATGTCATATATGAGATAAAATTAATAATACTTGTATTTGAATACATGATCATAATTAGAAACTAGTGACTTCTATTTATTTTACTTTAAAAATATTATTTCTACATGTATTTAGCAAGAGCATGAAACTTTCTTATGCATAGAAGCATAGCAAGGGAATATGTCAAAACATCTAGAATACTTTTTACTTATGGAACTTAAAGAAAATATTCAAAAGTGCTTCATGTTTGAAAGAAATCCATTATCCATTTCTGCAACTCTTTTTTACTTAACATCAAATAATCAGAAAAAGTTAACTTTTTTCTCGATATATTTCTTTAAAATTTATGATAAAATATAAATCTGCTTTTAACAATGTTTACTGTTTCTTTCTATTTCTTATAAACTATATATTTGCAGGCAGTAACCATTTTGAACTCAATTCAGTCGTCATATATACTAATTACCACAGGCAACAGTCTTTTTTAGTATTAGATTGCTGTAATATTATCAGTTACAAAATCACCTCCCATAGTATTTGCTTAGAAGTAAGGTAACTATGAAATGCTAAAACATCATTAATAATCATTATTTTAAGCCTAACACAAGGACCTAATGATTTATTTTGCCTCACTCATGAAAATGATGGAGTAGAAACTCTTTTTATTACACACATGAAATTATTACTTAGCTATTTAAAACATTTCTAACATGGGCATATCATGAATTCTGTAATTTTTTTTGAATACTAATGTTTGAAATATTTGTCTCAAAGAAAAGGAATAGAAAATGTTAAATGTCTTCTGTGAGCCATAATACCACAAGTTCTATATGTTTAGAACTCAAGTTTATGTTGTGTTATTTTAATCAAGACAAAATTTGTTTCTTTTAATTTGTAGTCAATTAGCATTCAGTCAGATAATTTCACTTAAAATTTGCCAGTATGACTCTTCTATTTAGCTATATAGTTAAAGTTAATTTTATTTACATGAGGTATAAACTTGGTCAAAATGAGAAGAACTGATTAGTAGTTGGCTGCTTTTAATCACCAATGAGAGTCTCTTAACTAGTCTATAACTTTCTTCTATATTAAAATCTGCATTGAAATTTAACTTGTGTTCATCTGTAGCAATCCTATATTAAAAATATCTTCCCAGAATTCGTAACAAAGAAACTTCATCTGAGGCTTTACCAATTTATTTTGCCCAGTGTTTGTCTTCTTCACTTATTTCAGAGTGTAGTATTTTTCTTTGTCTATAATGACAATCTAAATTATACATTAGATGATTGTAAAGGGAAAAATCAGTTTCTGTATTCTGCTTTTTAAAAAATTTTCCAGTCCGCTGTGTATATAGCAAAGATCTTACAAGCTTAACAACTTAAATCTTCTCCTTTAAATATCTTATTTCTCTCAAAATTCTTAGTTTTCTTTCCTGAAGATGTGTGATTCCCCTTTCAGGAAGAGAACATGACATCATCCTGAAGATAATCTGTATGTTCTGTACTTTTATAGAAACTGGTCTATCTGGGGAGTTTCTCTTCCGATGGAATAATTGGATGCCAGTACGTTATTAAGACCAGATTTAATGGTTTCTCTCTGATGTGGTTTTTCCCTCCAAACGAAGAACAGCTCTACTAAAATTCAATTTAGTCTGTATACCAATTTCTACCACTTTACATTTTTCAAATCTCTGCCAAAAATATTTCTGTCTTGTGCATTTTTTCTTGTCATTTTGATTTCTGCTAAATCTGTCAGTTTTTTCTCCCTTCTCCTGTGTTTTTTTTTTTTTTGCATCAATAACCTCTTTTGAAAAAATTTCAATAGCAATCTGTTTTAAAATGGATGCACTGCAAAGCAGTTTCAGACAACTTGAATTCATATGACCAACATGTAAACTTCAGTTCATTTATGAACATGTGGGTTTTGTTAATCAGGATTCACATTTGTTAGCTGATAAAGTATGTCACAAGTTAGCATTTCCATTTGGAAATTTTGCTTAATATACATTTTTCTTGTTTAAACTTAACAAATTGAAATAGACTGAACGTTTTCTAACATTTATGTTTAATAAGATATTTTGTTTGTCAATATTCAGTACTTCATAGTAAGAGAACCCCCACAACGGACACTTGTTATGTTACTTGCATAGATTTTTAAGGGCTGTGATTGAAAAAAGGACTGTTATGTATATGCAGGAATTCAGTATATTAATCTTTTTTTCTTTTATATATATGTGAATCAAATGTTCATACTTTCTAAGAGTTCTAAAGAAAGAGTTATAGCATGGAAATGCTGTCTTAACAACCGCATGGTACATTGCACGTCCGTACCCAAAAGGTACAAGAAAAGCTTTGGCCTGAACCTCTGGGTGCTCACATATAAACACTGTTTCCAGGAACAATTTTAAGCATTTTTTCTTCCTTGTTTTAAATGTTCTTAATACATTGTTATAAAGGTAGCATACATATAAACTGATGAACTGTTTATGCTGTCACAGTTAACTTTAACCAATAAATACGTAACTTAACTGTATTTAGGCTTTATAAGGAATAGTGTATCCAATGGAAATCTTATATTTAAAAAAAAAAAACTTGCATAAGAACAGCCTGACTCATTTGAAAGGGAATCGGGCTGCTAAAAGGGCTTCCCGGAGCTCCCAGGACCACCAGGGGCAGAGTTGGGAACGCCCTGCTGGAGACAATGGTATTTTGCCTATAAAACAGACCACACCAAAATAAATTGTTGCAAAGCTAAGGTCTTGCTAAATTATTGGGTTGTGTAAACTTTAACATAGGAAATAGCTGACACTGTCATTTTCATTGTTACCATTCCATATACCAAATGCAGTGTATGTAATTTTTAAAATAATCATTTATATGAATATCTGTAAATTCAGCTTAAAAACCAAGATAAATTTACTGAATTCAATATGTCGAACAGCTGAGTATTACTTATTCTAGAGAACTGTTAAGTTTGTTTGTCCCCCACCCTCACCACCACTTTCGGAGGTAATAAATAAACACAAGATAAAATGAGGTTCATTCCTATACTTCAGTTATTCAAAAGTAGACGTTCCTTATGGGAATCTAGGATGCCTTCTTCAAGGCTGTGGGATGTAACTAAGCTTTGAGCTCTGGAAGAATTTTAACAAATGTGGATGGTGGGGAGGACGTTCCAGGGAAAAGGAAGGGCCGGAATGAAGGGAGGGGCAGGTGGAGGGGCAAAGTGGAGGTTGAGGACAGGGAAGTGGATTAATGTATCTGGGTTTTAAGGTGTGTAGTAGGAGAGTTGAGTGGCTCAACATTTTGGAAAGGTAGAGGTCAGGTTGCAGATTAGTCAAATGCCAGGCTGACTCTGAAAACACTGGGAATAACTGAAGTACTAAATAGTTTAGTTCAAGGGCAGGGAATGGTCAGTGCTCAGTTCTATTTCTGTCATTCCAACAGCGGCTTGTGTAGTGGGTAGGAAACAAAGTATTAAATTATGCAAAAGGTTAAAATTATTACTGGAAGCAAGCGCTGTGTATTTGAAACTCAACTCCAGTGAATAACACATCTCTCCAGCACTCAGCAGCTCACTAACTTTTCTCCGTAGAGAACTGCTATTTTAAACTGCTTTAAAATAGAACTGGTTTCCACGTCTGGGTCCTCCTAGCTGAGTTCACTCCTGTTTACTTAATCACTGGTATCTCACCTGTTATCCGTAAAACAGGGGCCATTTTAATCTTTCTGACTTAATTGTAAAGACTGAATCAAGTAGCAGCTGCTTTGTGTCTAAGGTGCCGTCAGCACTCAGTGCTGTTCTAAACCTTCCCTTTCCTGCAGCACTCGTGTAAGGCAGTTTCATCCGTATTTATCACGTAGGCTTTCCTTGGAAATAGCCACACACAGAAGGAGAAAGGAAGTATATGTGGGCTGAATTATATTTAGTTTTATATTTAGTATTTTTCATGTTTATTGCCTTTCATTATCTTATAACAGTTATACCAAGGAAAAAATATATTTTGTTTGCTCTACTACATTTTTACTGTGTAACCTCATAATAATACTAAAGGGAAGTTGCCTATCCAAAGGTAGATTCATAATTCACTTTTCCCATTTAGTCACATATTATTCTTCCTCTGGACTTTATTATTATAGCTCACTTTTCCTTTTACCTAATAAACATTATTTTGTCACTAGAATCTGTCCAGCACTAAATTTATAACTCTGAATGCCAAACATGATGAAACTGCATATCTGCAGAGTGACAGATAGTAGCCTAAAGCAGGGAGATTACTTAACTGAAAAAAAAAACCTATAATTTTTTACTAATTGTCATTAAAATGTAACTCTTACTGACATTTCTTCCAGCTTTCTTTTAATAAATAGAAAAATACTTTGAGATTCCAGGAGCAAATGTAGCCAATTAGGAAAGGACTTTATTTTATCTTAAATGGATCTTTGAAAACTTTCGTGTATCTGGAAGAGTGCACCAATTTTATCTATTCTCCTTTAACCTAATTTGTCATTCTTTTGGACAGTTAACATTAGGATCTGTTGGTCTTTCTTAGTTGTGATTGTCTATGTTTTTTCAAACTTACTTGTAGAGAAAGAAAAATGAAACTTGCTCCCACTTGACATTAAATGTGAGAGTATCTAATTAGAGCAACAAAAAAATTCCGCATCTTCTATTTTGACCCTCTTTCCTGCTACTAGTCCCATTAATGGACCTAATAAGAAAATAAAATACTGCTTATTATAGTTTGAGAGTTAACTTCTCTTTAAATAAGCAATAGAAGAAAAAATTAGGAGCCTATACATGGGAGTTATTTATGGGTATAAAAGAAAACCTTTCAAATATGAAATACTGTAAAACCAGTAGTCAAACATTTATTTCCTCTCCTTCTGTAAAATAAACTAGCACAAAATGCTTACTTTGTAATATAAATTATAGTCATAAGTGTAGCAACTTATAATTTATAAATCATTTGTTACATCATCCTAAGAATTCCCAAATCGTTAGTTGAGTTTTAGAATAATTTTATATAGCTCTGATTCTGCTGTCATTGCACGAGTTATGCCCCTTCCTCGTGTCACTTGACACAGAAACAGCCTCTTCTTTTGACGGCTGTTCAGTCCCCAGTGCTTTGCTATAAGGCAGGGGGGGTTCGGACAACCAAGCGTGGTGTTACACTCTATAGCCAGGTACGTGCCTGAATGCCCACCCGTACTTCCTACGTGACACGTTCCATAAACACTGCCACCAGATGGCCTTCACAACCTTTCCCTCCCCTTCCTGGCCACCCCAGAGCAGTGGACCGATGCTACATATAGCCCGCCACTGCCCTTACACTGCCTTGGTCTACAAGCACCCTCCAGGTTTACCATAGCTGTATGGGTACCGCTCTCATCCCACCACCTCCCTCTGAGCTTAAAACAAGAAAGCTATCAGGTGACTTGTAGCCTCGATAGGTACTTGGTGTATAGCAATTATTCTCTTTATGAGGATAAATCCAACATCAGACTTTAAGAACTAATATCAGTATTATTAAAATATTTTCTAATCCTTAAAATTCTCTGAGGTGTTTATTCATGATTACCTATTATAATATAATACATAAATGATACTATTATCAGCTAAATCTAATGTATGGTATGTTAGAAGCCATTCATCAAAGGTTGTCCTCAACTAATGTCTTGTGATAGAACATAAATTATTTTTTATTTTATTGCAAATATTTGTAAACACTGGCAAACAGAACAGAAGTACTTGAAGATTTAAATATTAAACCAGCTTTTTCTGTAGCCATTTTCAATCTAGTGGCTGAGTGTCAGACTTACAAATACGTGAGAAAAATGTGAAATGGAAGGGGCATCCGTAATGAAATGATAGGCAGCTATTTTATGAGCAAATTAGTGCTTATACAGTTGTCTTCAAGTCTATGCCAGGATGAACAAAACTATATATAGAGAGTATATTCACCAGATTTACTTATCCTTTGTACAAAAGGTAATATAGAAAAATATATCACTGGTAAGTGTTAAAATATTTTATACAATTTAATAACACTTAATTTAAAATATCCCATGTCATTTATGGAATGAACTGAGAGTTTATAGTATCCTTCTAGGTCTTGTTCGTTTTTTTTCCAGAACCTAAAACTTCCAAATCAGTCTCTCTTACTAAACGCATTCTTCCCTGTCTTTGATTGGCTTCCCCCATTGAGATTCTTAATTGCTAAACGTCCAGTTCTCAAGTAAAACTTCTGCTAAATGAACTACATATTTTGAAGTAATGAGCTACTTTTATTTTGCATTCCATGTAATTTTCCTCCTGAACAGATGCAAGAGTTTTTAACTTGAATTAGAAGCTATAATTGAAGACCTACTTATTAATATAGTCTAGAAATGCCTGAGAAATTAATAATTGTTTTGATTAAACTATATCCAAGTAGATGAATAAATGAATAATTTTAGAGTTAATCAGTCAACCCACACAAAACACTATTATAATAATTCTTTAAAGTCATACATACCGTGGGTAATTTCTAGAAAAGAAAAAAGTTTAATTCTCAAAAAGAAAATTTTTTTCACTTACAATATCAATGAAATCTTGTTTGAAATACTTTGTCATATTATATAATACTATTCTGAGATTCCGTGGTTTGACAGTGCATAATTAAATAAAAGGAACTTGATACATTTTCCTTCAAAAATGGGGCCATATACTTGGCAGGAAATCTTTTTAGCAATAAATTGATAAAGCAGATGTGATAAAAAATGGTGTTAATTACTTCTAAAACACGTAATTAAAATTTGATCTTTTATCCTTTTTAATATAAGTTTTTTATTTACTATATAAGTAACCTACAATAAATACAATTAGAAAATAACTAAAAATAGAGGTGAGATACGTTATCAATCATTTGTTTGAGTCAAACTGTGGAAGAGTATTCAAAAAAAAAAAAGTCTAGCTTTTGGAGCATGGCATTTTGATTGTATATATTTATGACTCTTCCCAGTGGTTGGTTATCTCACTCATAGTGGTTAAGTCTGACTGCATGGCAGATCTCACCACTTAATTGTGTATGAAGAGATTTACTTTGAATTACAACACTTGCCATTAATGTATAATCTCATTTAATCCACAAGACATCACTCTGACATATTTATCAATATCTTTTAAGTCTGAAAAAAACTGGGGCTTGAGTTAAGATAACATTTTCCCCCATGGACACAAAGCTGGCAAATATTGAAAATAGAATTCATATCCTAAACTAGTATTGGAGAATATGGGAGTATGTGGCTTGAAGTATTTTACAACAATTGTAAATAATGTAAAAAAAAAAAAGGAAGGAACTTGACTTGATTTATTGATGCATACTTGATTTCTAATATTCCAGGTATACAGCAAAGTGATAGTTATTCACACATAAACATACATACACATACATTTATTTTTTTCAGATTCTTTTCCATTATTGGTTATTACAAGATGTTGAATATAGTTCCTTGTGCTATACAGTAGGTCCTTGTTGTTTATCTATTTTATATGTAGCAATGTGCATCTGTTAATCCCAAATTCCTAATTTATGCCTCCTTGACGCCCTTCCCCTTTGGTAACCATAAGTTTGTTTTCTATGTCTGTGAGTATATTTTTGTTTTGTAAATAAGATCATTTATATTGTATTTTTAGATTCCACATATAATTGATATCATATGTTATTTGTCTTTGACTTACTTCACTTAGTATCATAATCTCTAGGTGCATTCATGTTGCTGCAAATGGCATTGTTTCATTCTTTTTTATGGCTGAGTAATATTCCATTATGCATATGTACCATATCTTCTTTATCCATTCATCTGTCGATGGACATTTAGATTGCCTACATGTCCTGGCTATTGTAAATAGTGCTGCTATGACCGTTGTGGGGCATATATCTTTTTGAATTAGAGTTTCCTCAGAATAAATGCCCAGGAGTGGGATCACTGGATCATATGGTAACTTGTATTTTTAATTTTTTAAAGAATCTCTGTACCATTTTCCATTGTGGCTGCACCAAATTACATTTTCACCAGCAGTGTAGGAGGGTTCCCTTTCTCCACATCCTTTCCAGCATTTATTGTTGTAGACTTTTAAATGATGGCCATTTAAACTGGTGTGAGATGGTACCTCATTGTAGTTTTTTTCTCTAACAATTAGTTATGTTAAGCATCTTTTCATGTGTCTTTTGGCCATCTATATGTCTTCTTTGGGGAAATGTCTATTTACGTCTTCTGCTCATTTTTTGAGTTGTGTGTTTTTTGATGCTGAGCTATATGAGCTGTTTGTTTATTTTGGAAATTAATCCCTTGTCAGTCACATTATTTATTTGCAAATATCTTCTCCCATTCCATAGGCTGTCTTTTCATTTTGTTGATGGTTTTCTTTGCTGTGCAAAAGCTTTTAAGCTTAATTAGCTCCCAATTGTTTATTTTTTTAAAAAATTTTCATTATCCTAGGGGACGGATCTGAAAAAAATATTGTGATTTATGTCAAAGAGTGTTCTGCCTGTGTTTTCCTCTAGGAGTTCTAGAGTATCTGGTTTCACATTTAGGTCTTCAATTCATTGAATTTATTTTTTTATGTGATGTTAGAGAATGTTCTAATTTCATTCTTCCGCATGTAGTTGTCAAGTTTTCCCAGCATCACTTATTAAAGGAACTGTCTTTTGTCCATTGTATGTTCTTGCCTCCATTTTCATAGATTAATTGACCATAAGTGGATGGGCTTTCTAGCCTGTTACATTGAGCTGTGTGTCTGTTTTTGTGATGGTACCATACTGCTTTGATTACTGTAGCTTTGTAGTGTAGTCTGAAATCAGGGAGCATGATTCCTTGAGCACCATTCTTTTTTCTTAAGATATTTTGGCTATTTGCAACCTTTTATATTTCCATACAAATTTTTAATTTTTTGTTACAATTCTGTGAATAATAACATTGGTAATTAATGGGGACTGCAATGAATCTGTAGATTGCCTTGGACAGTATGGTCATTTTAACAATATTGATTCTTACAATCCAAGAACGTTTCCATCTGTGTTGTCTTCATTTTCTTTCATCAGTGTCTTACAGTTTTCAGAGAACAGGTCTTTTGCCTCCTTAGCTAGGTTTATTCCTTGGTATTCTTTTTGATGTGATGGTAAATGGAATTGTTTCTTTAATTTCTTTTCCTGATGTTTCATTGTTAGTGTATAGAAATGCAACAGATTTCTGTATATTGTTTTTATCCTGCATCTGTCCTGCAATGAATTCATTGATGAGCTCTAGTAGTTTCCTGGTGGCATCTTTAGAAGTTTCTATGTATAGTATCATGTCATATGCAGACAATGACAGTTATACTTCTTCCTTTCCAGTTTGGATTTATTTTATTTCTTCCTCTTCTCTGATTGCTGTAGCTAGGGCTTCCAAAACTATGAAAATAAAAGTGGCAGGAGTGGACATCCTAGTCTTATTCCTGACTTTAAAAGTAATGCTTTCAGTTCTCACTGTTGAGTATGATGTTAGCTGTGGGTTTGTAATATATGGCCTTTATTATGTTGAGTTACCTTCCCTCTATGCCTACTTTCTGGAGAGTTTTTTTGTTTTTGTTTTTGTTTTTATCATAAATGGGTGTTGAATTTTGTGAAATGTCTTTTCTGCCTCTGTTGAGATGATCATATGGTTTTTATTCTTCAGTTTATTACTGTGTTATATCACATTGACTGGTTTGCAGATATTGATAATCCTTGCCTCTAGGGAATAAATCCCACTTGATCATGGTGTCTGATCCTGTTAATGTATTGTTGCTGCGTATTTTGTTGAGGATTTCTGTATCTATGTTTATCAGTGATATTGTCCTATAATATTTCTTTGTGATATCTTTGTCTGGTTTTGGAATCAGGGTGAGGGTGGCCTCATAGAATGAGTTTGAAGGTGTTCATTTCTCTGCAATTTTTGGAATAGTTTCAGAAGGATAGGCATTAACTCATCTCTAAGTATTTGGTAGACTTCACCTGTGAAGCCATCTGGTCCTTGACTTCTGTTTGTTGGGAGTTTTTAAATTACTGATTCAGTTTCAGTACTGGTAATTAGTCTGTTCATATTTTCTATTTTTTCCTGGCTCACTCTTGGGAGATTATACCTTCCTAAGAGTGTCCATTTCTTCTAGGTTGTCTATTTTCTTGGTGTATAGTTGTTCATAGTAGTTTCTTATGATCCTTTGCATTTCTGTTGTGTCCATTATAACTTCTCCTTTTTCATTTCTGATTTTATTGATTTGGGCCCCCATCCTTTTTTTTAAAGAAGAGGCTGGCTAAAAGTTTATCACTTTTGATTATCTTTTCAAAGAATTAGCTCTTAGTTTCATTGATCTTTCTTCTGTTGTTTTTTAAGTCTCTATTTCACTAATTTGTGTTCTTATCTTTATTTCTTCCTTCTGCTATCTTTGGATTTTGTTCTTTTTTTTCCCCTCTAGTTGCTGATTTTTTTATATTATGGAAACTATTGACAAAATTACAAAAGGCAATTCAAATAAGATAATGTAATTGAGACTGCAGTTTTATTTAAATTTTAACTGAAATAGTGAAAAACAAATTGGGAAACTATTGTTTTTTGTGAGCAACAGGAAATTTTCAGCAGTAGATTTTACATACAGTTTATTTTGAATAATAGCAGTACTCAGGACTCAGTCCATGGACTCTCTTATGTTTATGAAATCTGCAAACATTTAAAAAAATACAAAGTTCTGGTCTCTACTGAAATAGCTTTTGTCTCTGGGGCTGTCTTGGTGATTCAAATGCCTGCCACTGTTTAGTGACCCCAATAAAACTCTACTCCACAACCCAGCACTTGAATCCTTCTGCAACATTGGAAATTTATGCTGCTTCAACATCTTCAGGGAAAAAAAAAACAAAACAAAACCCAAAGTCTGTTCTCTTTTTAAAAAGCCCCATAGAAAAATATTTTCATTGTAGTTCGATGAAATGATTATGTAGTTTTCAAATACTGTTCCTCATTCAGACCCCTGTGTCTTTGACGTCTAATGTTCCCTTTATGTACCTTCATTTAAGGAGTGATTAACTGATGGCTGGCTTTAGCATGCTTCCACACGTTTCAGACCAATGCTTTCAGTTCCAACATTTGTTCCCATATAATAGTTGCTCTTCTTTTCTCAGCCCACCAGTCACTTTCTTTTTGATGAGACTATTTAATGTCATACTAGAGCCAACTATCATTCCTTAAGCATTTATAAACAGTCAGCATCTGTTCTTATTCATTTCATATACTTGCTCTTTTTTCAGTTTTCTAGCTTAAAGGAAAAAGATATGTTCAGAGTTTTTAACCACCTTACCCTTTAACATAGCATCAAGAATATTTATTATTATATTGTCAGAACTATAATTAGTCTTCCTTTATAACTCTTGATTTTTTAAGACCTAGAAAATATGCTCAGAAATTTAGAGAACTAAGCAACACATTAATTATTTAATGATTTGACTACAATATCAAAATATAATCAATCATGTGATAAAGGCTGTTGGAAAAATTAATGTGTCATTTGCTTGAATGAAAGGTTTATTTTTGTCAGAATAAGGGCGATGCAATTTGTTTTGTATACCTCAGAATGAACCCAGTATATGGTGTTATTTTCTTGGTATATCATGTTTTAAGAAGTTCAGAGACTGTTTAAAAGAGGTTTTTCAGGAGACCTCATGAGAAGAAAAATAAAATTTTCATTTAGAATTAAAAATGATATCATTCAAACACGAAAAAGAATTTTAGCTAGATACAGATTTTAAAAGTACATACATTGTGAATATTTGTTTATGTGCATATATATGTGTGTATGCACACGTATACTTAAACTATATATGTGTGTATACAGACGTATCCTTAAACTATTTTTTTATACATTTTATTCTGTGTGCGCCAGGTACTGCATTAGGTATGAGTTATTACAATGATGAGCAAAATAGGCACAGTTTCTCATGTATCTTGCCTCGTGGGGAAGATAGATGATTAAATAACAATATTTGAGGGAATGTTTAGAGGGATAATGCCTGCAAATTTTTCAGAACTGATGAAAAACATCAATTAACTGATTCTCGAAATCCTATAAAACCCAGGAATATCAAAGAAATGCACACCTAGTTATATCAAAATGAAAACCTACAGAAAGCTAAACAAGAGACCATCTTTAAAACTATGAGAAAAAGAGCTGACTTATCTCTAGCATCCATATGCTGAAACTAATTGCCAAACTATAATTCTATACCCAGAAAAAGATTCTTCAAAAATAAAAAAAGTGAATAAACATTTTCAGATAAATAAAAATTGAATTTGCTCACAGCAGACTAGCATCAAATTTCATATACATAACAAGAATGCAATGATGATTATCTGAAACACTTTACAGGTGATTTTAATGTAACTTTCTTAGTCCAAGCAGATAAAATACTAAAAAAACGCAGTGAAATGCCTAAATTATGAATAGTAAATTCATAGTGAAATTATTTTCAGGTATTTCCTGAAAACTTACAAAAGTGATCCATTATTATTAGGTCACAGAGAAAACTTATACTTGTAATGTGCATATTGCTTTGCTATTATGTCTTTATTTTGTCTCTTCTGGTCCTGGTAGCAGGGAACTTCTTAGAAATTCCCTTTGGAAAAGGATATAGTTTTTAAACTTTTATTATTGAAAGCTTATTATAATTCTAAATAATAGTGAAAACAGCAAAGCAATGTGTAATTTATCTCTTTTATTAAAAAATAGAATGGTTTGCTAGAACAATTGGTGTGAATTAATGACTGATAAATAATTAATCAGGTCTGAGAACATTTTAATGGTACATGACTTTGCCTTAGGCTAAGAAAAAACAACGTGGTCCTTAGATAGCAAACTACTTAGAAATACTAATACACTATTATTAATGGCTTCATGCTTGAATTAAAGACAGGATTGATTCTGAAAAATTTTATACAAAATACCCTGAGGTTAAAAATAACAGTCTAAGTTGACGAACAGGTTAGAATATCTGATGCACAAAAACCCATAAACTTGAGACATTTCTGCTTAATTATTTACCCAAGTGAAATGAAGGAATATTTTTACCTACTATATTGCATTGGTAAAATAAGACACTAAAATACTGTTGATTTCATCTATGATGATTTTATTTACTAAAACTAAGAGAGAACGCTTTATATTGAATAGTAAAATAATAACATCTCTCTCTTATGGGCTATCTTTCTGTAATTTAAATGAGTATCAATTGAATATTTTAAATTCATGTATTTCTTCATTACTTTAAATTATTTTAGAAGCACTTAACCAACTTCAAGATGCATTAGGTCCAATAGAAGTTTGAGCACAATGCTTTCTGAGCCTATTTCCAATCATTTTCTTGTTGCTTTCCGGAAATCCCTGTTGCTAACTGGGAAGACCTAAGAGGAGTCTGAAATTTTACCTTATTTGCATTCCCTATGCCTCAGAGGAAATATTTCTATCTTCCAAGACTGTTTACTATACAGACATCCTTGCAAAATTTGTTTGGAACAAAGAGTCAGTGTCTCTGCTGGTACGACACGCAGAAGTAACATAGAGGCATGGAGAATTCCCTCCCGGTACCAGTTCACCGCAGCGCTTTCCCCGCAGCACGCCTTAGGTCTGCTATCCCTGGTTAGCATTGGACATTGAATAACAGCCTTGGGATGCTACAATTGTAATGGAAACTTAGAGTCTATTATACCATTCAGTTAATGTTTTTCAATAATTATATTTCTGTGTGTGATTTCTAAAATAAGCTACCTAGTTTTTTAAAAAAAAATCTAAAGGCCGGAGACTCGGATAAAAAACAAATGTATGGTTACCAAAGGGGAAAGGGGAGGGTATAAATTGGGAGTTTGGGATTAGCAGATACAAACTACTATATATAAAATAGATATACAAGATCCTAGTGTATATCACAGGGAACTGCATTCAATATCTTGAAGTAACCTATAATGGGAAAGAATGTGAAAAAGAATATGTATATATCTGAGTCACTATGCTGTAAACCAGAAACTAACTCAACCTTGTAAATCAACCACATTTCAATTAAAACAAAATCTAAAGGCAGCTAAGACAAGGTACTGTCATAAGTTGAAAGTGGAGCCTTTGACATATTATGAACAAGATAACCTCAAAAAAGTTAAGCAAATAGATTAGAACGTTGTAGAAAGTTGAAAAAAAGAAAGGGAGACCTTCCAACTAGTTAGGGTGATCAGGAAGGTCTTCATGGTAAGACTAACCATCTGAAATAAATGATGGATAAAATTTTGATTGAGTGAGAGGGCATATACCCAGGTAGAGGCAACTGGAAGAAAACCCCTTTTTCTTCACTTTCCCAAAGCTGCTCATTCAGTCATAGAGTCCACAGTCTGTAGGTAGAAAATGAATGCTCACTTCACTTGGATTCACTTCCTAATCAATGAAGATGTCTTTATTTATATCATCTAGACCCTGTGTAAGCTCAACAAACCCATGGTGACTTCATTTTTTAAAAAAATTATTTATATGAGAAATTGTTTTGCAACTGCATCAGAGTAATCTTTTTCTTTCTTTAGTGCTGATGTCTTAAGTGCCTGTGGATTAGTTGACCTTTCTTACAGTTATGTTCAAAGGGTCACAAAGGGTAGCCTTTTGCAATATGAACAAATTCTGTGAGCAGCATTTATTGATACAGTAATTTGCATTAAGCACATTTAATATTTACACAGCAGTTGTGCAAGGAGGAGGCAGTGAATAATAAATGGCTTTCTCTGTGTGCCTATAGAAAACAAATATAAGTTAAATTTTCAAAAATAGTATATTTGGAACTGATAGGTAATATATACATTTCTACCTTATACTTACCTAGTTTCTTGATTCAGGTGGTTACAATCAACAGCCCACTGTATATCTAATGGTATTTGCTGAAACATGCATAATTAATAAATATTTCACAGGGTAAGTTTCCTTTCTATGTGTGTGCAGGGTTTGCAGATATCACATACAGTTAGATTTCTGTTAAAAAAAAGAAATAGACAACTATATGAACCAGAAAATCCCAATAATTTAAAATAATTTTTTCTCGAATCTATACGATCCAGTAGAAAGACCACAGAATTTAGATCTGTTTAAGCTAAGTTCCGATTTCACCTTCACATTTGCTAATAGTGTAGCCATAGAAACATGTTTCATTATTACCTCATTTATTCATTCACCACAGATATTTAATAAATGAGGAATGTAAGTAAGATATAACATTTTTATGCAAAGGAAGCAAATCCTTCCTTCAATATTGGAGAAAAAAGGTAAGCTGATGTGCAGTAAACTGTAGCTTAGTAAATGCTCTTTTCTGGGAGTACCTAAGGTGTTACTTCAGTGAGAGGAGATACCAAGCCTTGTCTGGGAGATCTTCCCAGAGACAGGAACAGCTAGACCGCATCCTGAGGGATCTGGAGGTACTAGTTACGTGCAGGTTGAAAAGAGAGAGCGTGAAGCTGTCAGGAGTATTTCACAGAATGCTTCCTTATTATACGCCATAACAAGGATGCTCTAGGTATGCCTTGTTAAAGGACTCAGACTCCATTCTGCTGAAGGATTTTACACAGGGGATGACAAATACAATTTTCATCTCTAATTATAACATGAAAAAGGATGAGAAAAGGAATGAAGTGCCCAGAGATGTGGATCTGTGGGGGTGAATCATGAATTAAATTAATAGTAGTGTAGATGAGGAGGAAAAGTGCAGGAGTGGGAAAAAACCTAAAGAAACTCACATGGCTTACTCCCTTGCTTCTTTCCACTGTCTTGTAAATAACAGATCTTTCTTCACTGCTTGAGCTGAAGTGCGCGCACACACACGCACACGCGCGCGCACACACACACACACACACACACACACTGCTCTATCCCTTGAGAGTTCATTGCTTTTTTTCCTAGTATGTATCTTCGGCTAATATTATATATATTTTGTTTGTTTGTTGTTTGTTTATTGCATGGCTCTCGAATAGAATTTAAATTTTTTTAAATCATTGGCTAACCTTTTATGTAGAACAGTGTCTGGAATAAAACAGCCACATGGTAAAAAATTGTTCAATAAATAATAAATATATTAAGAATGAGAATTGGCAGAATCCAGTAACGATGACTTTCATATTTTCTTTTGTTACTGAAATTAAATAAATTAATCTATGATAGCTACCCTCCATATATTTTAAACATTGGCAAAGCACCCCCAAAATTCCCTGGCACATAATAGGCCCATAAGAATGCGTCCCAAGGCTTACTTCTCCTCTTGTGATAAAATACATCACAGGCAGAGCCGGGACTTGTTGGGGGCATTTCTGGGTCCTCACATAATGCTTCACTAGTCTACTAGATTATACAACTTTCTTTGTAAGTTACTAAAATGTAAACATAATTCCAATTTACAAAATTTAATGTTGGAAAATTAGACACAGAGATAGGCAAGGGGTCACAACAGGATTTTGAAGAACAGTGTTGGTCAAGAAGAGCATCTTCAGTCACAGAGTGCCAGAATGTGAATCGAGTCCCTGATTGTGACATCCATGTGGTTTGAGACAGTGTGTCCAGTTAAAGAATTTTACACCAGCTGGCACTTTATTCATACATGCTAGGCGTCCAGCAAAAGCTAATATTGTCATAGTCTCCATAGAAAGGCCCCAAGGACTCATCGTCAGCAAGATAGGAAGGAGGGTCCTCTTGGGGAAAAATGTCACAGCCGATAAAGTTGATGTGAAAAGAGATACTATTTCAGGATCTGCTGTTGAATTTCTTTGCATTTCTGCGCAGTGAGACAGAAATAATAAGCAGATGAAAAGCAGATGAAAGAGGAGGGTGATTGAAGTCATGATTTTTGAGCATATCTGAAATAGATGTGATTCCTGCAGTTCAGTTTTAAGAATGTTTAATGCAGAAAAGACATGGGAGGGGACAATAAACTTGGCAAAGTGGAGATAGAAAGACTCAGGTGAGGAGGCATGAGTTTGCAAATGTGTCATACGCATTCTGTCAGCCTGGTGCCAATCATTCAGGGATTGCTCATGGCGATTAAAATAATCTCTTATTTTCTCCTCTGAGGCTTACATCATTGATGCACATCAGGAACCTGGAAGGGTTTAGAGGAAATTTTACTTAAATCTCCTATAGCAGTATGTATTTTAATTTGTATACATGACATGAAAGAAATATGGAAAATAAAAACTGCAATCTAATATTTTTAATACGTTCTTGACAATTTTATATAATAGTTACTAGATGAATAACTGTGTAAGGGACCTTAGATAGAAATCTGTTACAAACAGATCCAAACTAAGTGGTCCCAGCTGACTTGACTGAGATGTTGGGGACCATATATTACTGCAACAAACAGTTAGTTATAGCAAGGTAATTGAACTATTTCAATAAAATTAAGTGTATTAACGCAAAATAGAAAAAAATACTGCAAATCTTTTGAATTTGAAGAATACTAAAAATGACAGAGGCAAAAAAGTACATCGTTATGTATCATAAAGCAAGAACTATTTGGTCATCTTTTGTGTGAGATGTTTTGACATACGTATATTTTCTGAAGAAATACAAAAAGTATGAGACATTAGTGAAATACGATTTTCATTTAAAAATTCTACCAACAGAAGTGGACTTTATATGAAACACTGAATAACAGGTTTAATATTCCATAAACTAATAATGATATGGCAGATGTAAGTTTAACAAAGATTAGTATATTCTTAGCAAGTAGCCTGGACTCTGTGAGTTACATATCCATTGCAAGTAGGAAGCAACAAAACGAAACCCTGAGTTGTCAAGAATGGCTGACCTTGCGGTTTCGCAGGTCTGGCCCTGTGTAGACAGCATGCTGAATACTTCATTTATATAATTTTAAGGACTTTCTCTTACTGAACCATTGAATATTTTCTCTAGATCTCCCCAAATTCATAGTCATAACTTACATGGTTGCCTTCATATTATTTTCCTTCCAATTTTTGTTCATTTTTTGGTTTTTTCCTTTTTAAAAGTATTTTCCTATATAACTTGGTATATAACTAGCTTTAATTTATATTGATACTGTTAAACAATTGAAATTTATTATTTTATTAACATCAACATTTAAAATATTTATTATTGCTTTTTCAGAAATAAGAGTACACCAATATTTCTTTATACTGCTGCTACAGTCATTTTCACATTATACTTGCATATTACTGGATTTTAAATCAAATTATTTTGTCTAAAATAAGATGATTTATCTTTAAAATTACTTTAAAATATTTCAGTACTCATCAGTGAAAATGCTGATTGATTTTAATTCTACATATACTTTGGATTTTTGTTTCAGTATTGACCATCAATCACTTTTTTCTGTTTTTACCCAACTTTTTAGTTATTTGCAGTGATTCAGTATATTTCCCTAGATTCTAACATGGAATGACTTACTTTCAGAAAGGATTCAGGTTATCCTGCTTAGCAAGTCCTTATATATATAAGATTCTCAATTCAAGATTTTCTTTCTGTTGCTGTGATACATGAACAAGAAATCAACAATGTAAGATTTGCCAGTCATAAAATTTATCTCTCAAGACTATTTTCATTTTCATTGTTTTTTTCCTGTTACTTTCAGGTGACATTATGCCCAGTTTGCATTTGTTTTATATTTGTAGCAAGCATATTTTGTTTGTTTTGTTTATTATTTTACCAGTCTATTTGTAGGATTGTGTCTTTGATTAAAAATTTTATAATTTCTTCAGATGAAGTTTGTGTTTAGTGAATTGTGATTTCATAAACATTTCCGTCTTATGCTATACAATTCTAATTACAGTTTCTGCATTGTCAGAATCACACATGTGGGCTTACATTGTTGTTTCATGTGTCCTCACTTTCACCCTTACTCCAAGGAGTCCTGCATTTCTGTAAGCCTCTCAGCTTCTTCCTGCTCCTCCTTCATTATATTTTACACATAATCATTTTATCTTACATCTTTTGGCTTAAAGAGTTAATGTTTCCTTTAGTTCTACTTAGATTTCCAAGACAGATCTTTATGTTTTTCCTATGACAAGCTTCCCCTTGTCCCAGATTTTCTTAAAAATCTTCAGCAGTTTTTCCTTTTGGATGGACTCTCTGATTTCAGATTCCTTGTATGTATCTTCAAAAAATATTAAGACTAGAAAAGGAGAAGTGCTTCTCCATGACTCATTGTAGCTAATTAAACTGACAGGTTCCTCTTTATTATTTTTGATTGGCTGGTTATTTCATATTTCATTTAACCAGGATCATTTGTCAATTGTAGTAAAATCTCTCATTAGTACCTTTTTATTTATTTATTTTTTGTCAATTTCTGGTGTGCAGCACAATGTCCCAGTCATGCATATACATACATATATTCGTTTTCATATTCTTTTTCATCAAAGGTTATTACAAGATAATTAATATAGTTCCCTGTGCTATACAGAAGAAATTTGTTTTTTTAATCTATTTTTATATATAGTGGCTAACATTTGCAAATCTCAAACTCCTGAATTTATCCCTTCCTACCCCCTTCCCCCACAGCAACCATAAGATTGTTTACTGTGTCTGCGAGTCTGTTTCTGTTTTGTAGATGAGTTCATTAGTGTCCTCTTTTTCCTTTGTAGTTTCCATACATGAGATATCATATGGTATTTTTCTTTCTCTTTCTGGCTTCACTTAGAATGATGATCTCTAGCTCCATCCATGTTGCTGCAAATGGCATTATTTATTCTTTTTTATGGCTGAGTTGTAATCCATTGTATAAATATACTATAACTTCTTTATCCAGTCATAACTCTCTTGTGAATGTTTCAATTACAAATTGCCCAGGTTAAAGGTTCTTATTCTTAAAAATGGTGTTGTGTATTTTGAACAGAATTTTATATAAAAATTAAACCCAATAGTCTAACTTATTTTGTCACTTTCCATAGTGAATACATTTGTTTCTCAATATAATGGTCAGATAGTTATTGAAAGTTCACTGTCAAAACAAGCCGTGGCTCCCATGCATACTCTGAAATAAAAATCACTGAAAATATTAACACTGCCTTTGATCACTATATTTGAAGAAACTCTGAATCGTTTGTTTTCTGGATTTCTGCTGTCTGGCTATTATTTTACTGTTTTCTGTTGAGCTTTTTATGTATACTAGCAAAACAATTATTATATATATAATATGAATCATGCTGTAAGAGGACAAATCTTTGTAAAGGATTGTTTTTTTCCTAAATGGTGCTACATTATTAGTGGCAGATTCCACATGATAGTTAAAAATGAAAGGTCTATAGGAATGTTTGCAAGTCACCCTTGATAGGGTTTTCGCTTTTGTGAATTAAGTACAAAATTCTGGGGAAATGAAAGGATTATGAAAATAAAAAGGAATTTTTAAGGAATAGTAAAAGTCAAGTTTTTAATTTAATTCACTTTTGAATTTGCCTTCTTTCTCAATGTGAATATTTTTACTAATTCTAAAAGAGGAAAAATACGTCCTTGATAAAACTATGTAGAATGTGAAAAGACAGTCACTAGTCTCGCCTCTTCGATGTTGGCCATTATTCTGTGTTGTGGTAGTGTCAGTTTGGTTATATATCCTATGCCAGCTCTTCTAAATTTTATATATATGTGTGTGTGTGTGTATATATATATGTGATGTATTACACAAAGCTTGTATCAGAAAAGACAAATTACATTTTTAAGAGAATCTAAGTTACTTCCTGATTTAGCTTCTTAGATGACTTCCAGTTTTTTGAGAGAATTTAATGGAAATTAAATGAGTAGACCTCCAATTGTGACTTAAAGTCAATATGGATAGAAACGTTGTTTTGTTATTGTTGTTTTAACTTCTACCACACACATATACTCATAGTTTTGAATTAGGTATCACCAAATTTGTGCTGCATTAATTTCTGTAGGTTTTTATGTTACTAATGAATGCTCATATAAAAACTTAGTATTGGCTATAAAAGTTATTCAGAGTACTTCAGAATTCTTGGGGTAAATATTAGGTCCATTATATTTTTTGGCAATATAGTTTAGTGGTTAATGGCAAAGATTTTGGACTTAGACTGACAGGGTTCAAATCCCAGATCTGCAGCTTGCCAGCCATGTGATCTTCGGTGCGTTACTGTTGTAATTCAGTGTGCTTACATGTAAAGTTGTTTATAGTGAGGGTTAAATTAATTATTTTATATGAAACATTTTAGAATAGTATCTTTTACACAATGGCTTGAACTTTTTTTCTTCCAGTTTTATTGTGACATAATTGGCATACAGCACTGTACAAGTTTAAGTTGTAGGGTGAAGTTTTATTTTTATGATTGTTAGTTTATATATTAAATAAGTAATACACACATATATTAATGTTAAAAAGAAAACCAAATGACAAACAACCCAAATCAGTCATAACACGAGTATTTTGTGGGACCAAGAATTTAAGTGACTAATCCTAGTCTTTGAGAATATAATGATAATTTGTATTTATATTAAGTAAGCAATAGTTTTCTAAATAAATTATAAAAATTATTTTTTTCTTTCCACTGGTGTACATATGATGTGGATATGGACCACATTTCTAGAAATTATGCTACTTTGTTATACATTTATTTTTTATATGGGCTTTTAGTAGATTATTTAGACCATCTCTTTAAATTCTAGATTTTGTGGAAAAGAATCAAAAATAAGAAATAGATCGCAATATGGTTGTTTAAAGATACTATTAGATAGAACTAACAAAGTGAACTTATTTCCATATATATAAGGCTAATGAAAAAATAATTTTGTCTATATACAGTGGCAATAAACTTTTTAAATTGTTAAAACATATCATTTACAGTAACATAAAAATCACCAGATACTTGGAACTAAATCTAAAATATACATATATATACATATATATATATATAAAAACACGACATTAAAAATTTTAGGTGGGAGGAGGGTATAGCTCAGTGGTAGAGTGCGTGCTTTGCATGTACAAGGTCCTGAGTTCAATCCCCAGTATCTCTTAAAAACTTTTTAATATTACTGATATTAAGCGGAATTACATTATATTTACAGTTTAGAATACTCTATATTGTAAATGTCATTATTCCCCAAATTGTCTATAAATTCAATATAATCCTAATAAAATTCCCAGTAATGCATTATGTGTAGGTGTATTTATATGTTGTATATGTGAATATCCTTGACTGATTCTAAAATATATATGGAAATGCAAATGGCCAGAAGAGCCAAGAGAAATGTAAAGAAGAAAAAGGAATTTGGAGAAACAGTCTACCAAGTAACAATTAAAATAATTATCATAAAGCTAAAGTAAAATTATAATATTAGTGGAGCAGCAGTCAACTCAACCAGGGGAATAAAATAAAGAGTTCGAGATATATTCATACATCATGGTCACTTGTTTTATACCAAGTTGACAATATAATACAGTGAGAAAATAATTATATTCAAGAAAGTATAGTGCTAGGTTAATTGACCATTGACATGGAACATAAAAAGGCTGACTTTGATCACACTATATATGTAAAACAATTCTAAGTGAATAATAAAATGTAACATAATAAAAGCTCTAGAAAAGTAAACTAACATCAGACTGTATCATCATGACCTTATGTTAAGCAAAGACTTTGTAAATAGGATACAGTCAACACAAACCATAAAGGAATGTTTTTATTGTAAAGAATATTTTTTAATCAATAAATTTAAGAGAGTGAAAAAGCTAAAAGATGAATATTCAGAATGCATTTATTTTAAAAATTGAGGGGGGAGGGTGTAGCTTAGTGTTAGAGCATGTGCTTAGCATGCATGAGGTCCTGGGTTCAATCCCCAGTACCTCCATTATAAGTAAATAAATAAACATAATTACCTCCCCCACTAAAAAAACAAAACAAACAAACAAACAAACATTCAGACATTCAATAAGAAAAAATTCGGGCAATTCAGTAAAAAATGAGGAGACTTGAAAAGCACTTTATTCTTTCATATATTTTCTCTTTTGAATATCCAAGTGGCCTTAAAGTTTAGAAATACTAATTTCAATTACTAATTATCTCATTAGCTATTAAGGGAATGCAAATTAAAACCAGAAAGTTATGCCTTATGCCTTGCACAGCTTCTGGGAGGGGAAAATCTGACTGGGGGTTGGAATGTGGGGAAAGAAAACTCAGTATTGTGTGTTGGGAGCAGCAGGGAGCAACTGAAACTTTCCTACACTGCTAATGGAAACGTGGGTGCATACAGTCACCTTGGACAGCCTGTCACTAGTTGCAAGAGTTCAACTTACCCATCCTTTATGATCTGATGTTTTTACCCCTACAGATGTATTCCATTGGAAATGCCTATGTATGTTTACAAAGAGATGTGCATACGAATGTTTATAGTGGCATTGTAGTCAACAGCCCCAAACTAGATAAACCTGAATATCATGAGTAATCAAATGACAATTTACGACATATTTATATAGTAAAAATTCAAAGATGCATTTCTCAGGAAATCCTCCAAATTTGAGTGGTCAAAAGAAGCCAATACAAATATATTCTCTTTGGCTCCATGTATTTAATGTTCAAAAATAGAGAAAATGACCTGTTATGCCATTCAGGTCTCCTTTGTTGCTGGTCTGAGGGGGTTTATGGTGCTTGTAATGCTCGACTTCTTGATTGCCCTGCTCGTTACTTGGATTTGTTCCACTTGTTCTTCAATAGAGAGGTTTACTTTGAAATTCTTTCTGGCTTTTGGCCAGCAGTTATTCCCTCAGCCCATCACCTTCAGTACAGTTGAAACACCAGCTGTTTTCCACTTTTTGTTGTTTTTAGTTTTCATGAGGTTTTTTTCCTACAAATTTACTTCCAAGTTCACCTATGTATCTAAAAGATGTTACTGATATTTTATTAAGAATTTCTAGGACTTTGGTATCATCTAGGTTTTCAGGTCATTGAGTTGGTTATGTTTCAAGAAGCAGAAGTGCCCAGAATGTGTCTAGTGGTGTTTGTTTTTTTTAAATTTTAATTTCACTTAAATTCGCAGATTTGGTGCTATTTTCAGCTCAGTGAAATTCCGTCAGTTTTGAGTTGATTTTAGTCTGTATCTCAATTACTCCTTTGAAACACCTGTAATTTCCAGATGGCTCTCTGTTCCTTCATCTCTTCTCTCATAATTTTCAGCTCTTTGGCTTGTTCTGTATACTCTCGAAGAGTCTCTCAAGTGTGCTCTTAACACCAGGCATGAAAATTTCCATAGGTTTATTTCACCCTTTACTGCCTCCCGTGTTTATTTTACTTTTGTGGTTTTGGCTTCATTTTAATCCTTCAGTCTCATCCAGATCTCTTTTCCTTATAGGTTGTTCATTTCACACAACATTTCCCTACCCTGATCCCAATTTTTCTGACAAGTAGAACAACATATTTATGTAAAATTTTCAATTCCTAGTATATATAACTACTAGGACTATTTTTTAATCTCCGTTCAAAACTGCATCTCATTTGAAGGCCCTAAACCCACCATAAACTAACATAGTCCCACCAGTTAAATCATCTTTCTACTTCTGACAAGTGACATCTCTACATGTGTGGAAATGCAGTGATCTATACAAAAGATGGTCTCTAGTCTTGGGCGAAAAGTGGCAGTGATCGGAATTTTTCAGACTTACACTGAGGACCTGGGATGGTTATTTTCATAATCCAAAATATTACTTATTTCGTGCTGTTTTAAAATAATGTAGCTCTTTCTTTTCTTCACCACGTGTAAATACCAGATTCAGAAATTCATAAGTTACAAGAGAGATTTTCTCAACTGCCCACCTTAGCTGAACTTTACATTTGTCTGAATCACATCCACTGGCTAAAGTACTCAGATTTCCAACCTTCCTACCGAGAAGGACGGCACTGTGAGGGACTTCTAGCTTATAAGGTCTCAGCAGAAATAGGTGAATGGAAAATCTGTTAAAGAATAGAAACCCAGCTGGCTTTTGTCTTCGGGATTTTTTCATGTGTTACTATTTTCCTGCCTGGAATTCAGAATAAGTATGTGATTTTGCAACTATGAAGAGAATATCTGTATACTGAGAAGATCAAAGTGTAAAGATGGGAAAAGCCTAAATCCCTGATGGGATTTGCAGAGCATCCATTCTGCCAACTCTGTCTCCAGGTTTCTCATTAAGTATGAAAAGTATATCCTGCCAGGTACTTAGGAGAGGAGAAGGAAAATATTTTCCCCACCCAGTTTAGACTGTAGGCCACAGCTTAAATAGCTCTTTTTGTATAGCTGTGTGTTCTTTTCCATCATTTTCTTACAGACTGGTCACCTCTATTGTCAGTTAATCCATCTTTTATGGAAGTTTAATAAAAAAGAAAACTCACAAGAAATCAGCATACTACTTTCCAAAAATGTTTCCCATTTGCTCTGAGTCTGAGAGCCACAAAACAGCAACACTATAACCAAAATGTTGGTCACAGCATAAAACAGAGTTCCACCTTTTCAGCCTATAGTCGCTGGGTCCCCCCTGCCCAAACCTAACCTTACTTTTTTCTTTACAGAGTTCATTTACATTTTAGATTCTGTTAATTACAGCACGGTACTAACTGCTACTAAATTCACTAACAGAATTACAAAAACTGCCTCTTACAGAGTCAGTCAAGTTGCTAAAATAGATTACTTTCCCACATACATCAAAAAGTCTTGAGGAAGATCTAGGCAAAATAAAATGATGTTACGTACTCATTTACAAAGAATAATAAGAAAAATTACATAAGGAAATTATTCAAGGCTGTTCACAAGTTTGTTTCTTCAGAGTCAAGAATTTTGCTCTTGTCTCCTAAGGCTGCGTCTTATGTAACATAGGCGTGACACCCCAGCACCTATAGCATAACTTAATCAAGGGGTACCATTCCATCATCTTTATTTTATTGCTAAGAAGCCTGGTTCCTCTGACAATCAAGGGCAGAGGATTAAACAAAGGTGTGATTTATTCCAGATCACTTTATGGTGTGTCTGCCACACCATATGTACTATTTTTTTTAAATCAGAAAAGATGTTCGATTTCAAAGTCATTATCATTAAGACATGATCAGAAAACTGTAGAATCTCTATCCCTTCATTTATACTTATTTATATATTTAATTCTTAAAGCAATTAAACTGATTTCTGTTTAACTTAATTCTTAATGTTAATTTGATTCTTCCAATCCAAGAACATGGGCTATCTTTCCATTTCTTTAAGTCATCTTTAACTTCCTTAGTCAGTTCTCTACATATAAGTCTTTCACTTCCTTGTTCAGATTTATTCTTAAGTTTTTTATTTTTTGGGATGCAATTTCAAAAGACATTGTTTCTTTAATTTCCTTTTCTGATATTTCGTTGTTAGTGTAAATAAATGCCACTGTTTTCTGTATGTTAATTTTATATCCTGCTACCTTAGCAAATTCTTTTATCAGCTCTAGTAGTTTTTGTGTGTAGCCTTGAGGGTTTTCTCTATATAGGATCATGTCATCTACATATAATGACAATTTTACCTCTCCTTTTTCAACTTGGATCCCTTTTCTTTCTTTTTCTTGTCTAATTGCTATGGCTAGGACTTCCAATACTATATTGAATAGAAGTAGTGAGAGTGGGCATCTTTGTCTTGTTCCAGATTTTACTGGGCAGGCTTTTAGCTTTTCACTGTTGAGTATTATGCTGGCTATAGGTTTGTCATAAATAGCTTTTATTATGTTGAGATATGTTCCCTCTATACCCACTTTGGTTAGTATTTTTTTTTTTAACCACAACTGGGTGTTAAATTTTATCAAATGGGCTTTATTAAGAGGTATTAGTTAGATTACCAATTTAGCCCTGTTATTTTGATAGCAGTATTTTGGGGCTTCTCTTTAACAGAATCTGGTACTGGTTAAATAATTGATTATGAAGACTAGTTTTTAAGTATCAACAATAATTTTACAGTTGAATTCATGATCTCTGAAGTAGTAGCATGACAAGAATGTAAAGAACACTATGGGGACCTGACTCCTGTAAAACATTTTGTGTAGACTCATTTACACACAAAACTGTTTTTCAAGTCTTTTTGTAACATCACAGTTAATAATTTGATTTAAAGGAACTCTTTTCAAATGTAGATAAAAGATGCCAAATAATAGAATGAACAAAAATAGAAATTGAGTTTCAGTAAAGACCTACACTTGCCTTGCAAAATTGTTAGTCTCTGAGCATAGCAAAATAGGTTTTCTTAGACACTGATACGTATGAGCTTTTTTGGTTTGTTTCTTGTTTTCTTTTTTCCTTAATTACCTATAAAGTGTTTACTTTTGCAGAGTTTTGAGTATATAAACACAATTAATTTAGCCTCCTTACTTGATAGAAATCTGAGTGTGTGGAAATGTTTAGACTCATTCCTTAAAGAAAAAGTATTAAAAATTCTTAATGAAGTAAAACTGTACCCACAGAGTTGGTAAAATGTTATGCTTAAACAATTAATATTTGGAAAGGACTAATAGCTGATCTTATGTCATATAAATATTAACTAAAAATAACTATGTGTCATCTTTTATGCCACCTAAACAGTAGAAAGCTTAAGGTTTTAGAAATAAAAATAAACATTTAAAAAACTTGGAATACAAAAATTACATGAATTTTCTTTAAAAATAAGATAAAGTTTATTTTTAAATAAAATTTAGACATGTTTTTAGCTCAGTATGAAATTGGAATGTAAACAAATTGGAATAAAAAGTAATTAAAATCTTATTTTATTACTCTGCCTTAATATGGGTGTAATTCTTATAATAGCCATATTATATCTCCACAAATATTTACTTGTTTTTTAGTGTGGCTCCCTCATTATACTACACACTCCTCCAAAGCCAGGCATACACTGTATCTTCAGCATCTGTGCTTTGAAAATAACATTAACTAGATTTTGATTGAATAGAACATGAGTGAATGATAATAACTAAAGTTCTGATGAGGCCTTAAATCCTCAAGTGTATTCGTTTAATAAACATTAAAACACAGTAATGATATAACTTGTAGATGACATGTTATCTGGTAGGTACTATAATATGGTTTATGTTCAACTTCAAAAATACTTGAAATTGTTGCTCTTATCTGCATTTTGTTGGGACAGAGAGTTCTTTGTTGAGGACTTTATTAGAGTCTGGCGGATCTGATTTAGAGTCAGTGTTACTGCCACTTTACTGTTGATTCCTTCTATTCCTACCAAACCTTCTGGGTATATCTGGTACCTCGAGGAGGGTAAGAAGCCCTCAGTTCTTTGTCTTACGTGAGAAAAAGAATTTAAATGGGAGACTGCAAGCATGATATAAACAGAAAATTCTATTAATAGAACAGAAGTTAGTAAAGTATATAGCACACCTTCAAGAGCTGCAGGTGGGCCAACCCAAGAGAGGAAAACTGCGGTGCTCCTTTGTTTCTCCTGTCCTGTATCCTGGATTAGGGGCATTCTCGTGATTGACTGATGGCTCACAGCCCTCGAGGGCTCAGGCACGCCCATCTCCTTTATGCAGGCTCTTATCCAAGATGCACACGGGAAAAACCTGCTGGAAGGGGCCCAAACCACAATGCTAGTTACATCATAATGAGCACTGGGTCATGTGAAGCCAGTCCTTCTCTCTGCTGTGCAGCCACAGCATTCAGTTCTAATCAGCTTCTTTGTTGTCACCCATTTAAAGAAAGTTAAACTCTTTGAAGCCCCCTATGGGTGCAAGCACACTGTTATCTTCTGAATCACTCCCTCCTCCTTCCTCTCCCCTTGCCTGATGCTCATTTCTAACTGTCTAATAACAGATCCAAATAAATTTTGATAATAAAAGGCAGCAAAAATTTATGGTTTTTCTGATCCCGAGCCTGCTTACATGACTACTATGGAAATGTCCCCTGCCATTTAACAATACAATGTCCTGCCTTCCAGGTAGCAATGTTAGGCAGTAGATCGGGTGCGGCAGTGCAATATGCAGACATCTGAGTTATCATATCTCATCAGACATCACAGCATTGATTAGAAGACAACAGTTTTAGAGATATTTTAAATTAGATCATCGATGAAAGTGATTCTATCTTTGTATGTTATCCTGACTAAGAGAAAAGCGGTAGCTGTTTTTCCTATATATTTTATACAGAAGCACACAAGTGCTACTGAGTTTTACTCAGTATTTCTCGTCATTTCTGATACCCCAGTTAGGTCACAAACATTGACTTTTAAAAGGTTATTTATACCTATTTTTTGATTTATTTGCTTTTCTTTCTGTCTAAATCATGAATGTATGCTGTAAGTTTATCTTCTTGTACTTCCCTTCCTTGCCTGGCATAGTCTAAAAATATCTCCATTCTAAACCAAATTTGTAATTGTTGGGTCTTTTGTTTTTGTCATTATAATCAGTAAGAATCCCTGGTAAGCATACATTTCATATTTTAATTTAGTTCTTACGAAGATGTTTTTGATTAATACAAAAGAAAAGAGAAAAATCAGATTTCATATTAGTAGCTATTACCTACATGCTTTTAGAGAATCAAAATGCAAAATGAATTTGGAGCCATATTGTATAAGGGAGTGCTACGGCTTTTTAAAAACATGTATATTATCTATTAGATTAAAGTTCCAAATAGTGTGTAATTATATGAAACTTAACAGATGATATACTCAATACATCAAAAGGAAAATAATAAAAATAATATTATATGGGATTTTATTATGTTTAACTTTCCCTTCCTTGCCATTTTAATCACTGCACTTCCCTTACAATTATGGTTTAAATTTTTTATTTGTACCACATTTCATGTTTACATTGTAGAGAAAAAATTAATAATAAGATAAATAAGAGTATTTTCCATGAACAATCCTTACACTAATATTCCAAAGTTTTCAGCTTTCAGTATTTCACAAGTATTTACTACTTAAATCAAATTGAATGCTTGTATGTTAGTCTCCTATTTTTCTTTGAAAAAAAGAAAATATCCCAAGGCTATGAACCACATTCCCATAATTACACTAATGAAGCTGAGTTTCCTAATGCATTCAATCATAAAATCGGTTTCTGACTACTAGCTGCCTTCAAACGAGAAACTGGTTTTCATAGCCACAGGGCAATTCAGACAAAAATAACAAATATTACAATTTAAACTGAATGTGAAACTTCCTAATTTTATATATTTCCCATTGCTCTCTAGGAAATCCCTGTTCACATGCAGTATTGGAAAAGCATAAAAGGAAAAACTGGGGATTCTGTCCACTAGAACAAATTAGAAACAGAGATTGCTTATTTTTCTTTTCCCATCTAGTTTGATTAATGGTAACTTTGTGTTTATATTCAGCATGGTTCTTCCTCATGCTATTTTTTTTCAACTATGCAAGTGAAATTCAGGTCATTACTGCCACAGTCAGAACCACAATATGAGAAACATATCAAGAGGAACAGGTGTCATGTGTCCCAGTGCCAGGGCCTCATAGATAACGTGACCTTTTAGGCAGGAACGTTCACAGGACAGTTCATCATTGACAAGCAGGAGCAAGACTTCAATACACATTCTGTTAATATTTATTGGACCCCTTACTTAAGCCACACACTGAGCTCGATCCAGGGAATTAGATCAATGAACATGCTACCTCTGCCTCAGGGCATTTATAATCTACCAAGTACTTGCAAGTCCTCCAGGTCTAGATAAGCAGGAAGGCTCCAGAATCTTGGAAATCAGGGGTTTAGCAAAGCAGCACTATTGTGACAATTGTGAGACAATTGTGACCTCTTATCTAAGACAAAAGTATTTTTGTCTGTGTTCATGTTTTCGTGTCTGCTGAGGGGTCCTTCCTGGCCATCAGAGTTCCCCGAAACGGAAGAGGGCCGAGCTATGCTGTGAACCCTGAGGTCGGCTGAAATAGGCACAAAGATGTTGGAGGCACTCCTGAAATACAGTTGCAGACCTCTAAAGACAAACTTGAATATCTTTAAGAAATTAAAAATAAAAAAAGATCACTCTTTGCATTTTACTTGGGAGATCTGTATTACCCTGTCTGCAAGTTCTCTGATGATTTCCCTTGGCACACTGGGTTTACACACAAGCTTGCCGAAGACGTACTTCATTTTTGTCTATGCTTTGAAGGCTAACATTTCCCCTTTCTTACAGTTTTAATTACTTTCCTTGCATTACCCCTTTGTTCTGACATGTTATCTAATTTTTTCATCTATGCCTTTAATATATTAATAAGTTATTTAAAATTCTCTACCTGATAATTCTAACATCTGTCACATCTGAGTCTCATTCTTACAATTGCTTTGACTCTTTAGAGTACATTTTATCTTGCCTTTTGGTGTGCCTTGTAATGTTTTGTGGAAAGGTAGACATGTTTTAGAAAGAGGAGCTGAGATATATAGGTCTTTAATGTGAATATTTATGTTTATCTGGCTAATAGATAGGTTCTGTTTGAAATTTGTTGTAGTTACAAATACCAGAGGCTTCAAATTCAGTTAGGGTACTTTTTTTTTTTTTTAAGTCTTCCCTCTTATTTATTATTGGGTCTTCCCTTGTTCTCATATAGAGTCTGTTTCTTAGTGATCTTTTGGCTTTAACTCTCTGATATTATTCTGGAGCCCTTTCAGTGTGATGCTAAGGTGTTGGGGAGGAAGAGAATTGTACAATTCTATAAATTCTTTTTCTTGGGGCTGTGTTTCCATCCCTTTTCCAGGCAAGTTTAGCTGTTACTCTTATCCCTGCCTCTGGCTGCGGTCTTCAAAATCTGTTACCTTGAAGTCCTGTTCCGTGTTGACAGTGTTTTCTCCCTTAAGTTAGAGGGCAAAAATTGAGGAGACTGGATGGGGGAGTACTTCCCTTTCTGCAGCAGGAATAAGGTTTTAGAATCACACTCAGACAAAGCCGTTTTCTCTGGAGCGTAGGTATTTATTACGGAGAGTCTCCAGGTGTGTTTACAACAGTCAGAGCCGCAAGGAAGGTTTTTGGACCCTCATTGTGAGAACCTCCTGGAATTCCTTGAGTGAAATCCTACTTAGGTATCCAGGTCCCTAAGATTGGAGCCTCCGAAAGTTCTGCATTCTCATGCTAGTCTACATTCAGCCCCCAGTGATGCACCAGTATTACCGTCTAGTAATTTCTGCCAGTTTGTGGTTCCACAGGCTCCTTCTTTGGTGATCAGGTATGATGTGACGGTCTGGATGCACCTGTCTCTCTCTAGTTCATAACAGTGTTTGCCCTGCAACCTCAGTTCTCTAATGGGTCCAGGAAAAGTCACTGATTTTTAATTTGTCATGAATTTTCTTGTTGAAAAGATGGATGTGATGATATTCAAGGTTTTTATATGTCAGAGTTGAAAGCAGAAGTATCTTCATTTTTCTTTTTATCTAAGTCAAGCTTGTGGCAAGACTGATGATATTAACATCCTGGAAATGTCTGCCCACAGTGCAGTATTAGAA
Source organism: Vicugna pacos (assembly GCF_048564905.1). Taxonomy (NCBI): domain Eukaryota; kingdom Metazoa; phylum Chordata; class Mammalia; order Artiodactyla; family Camelidae; genus Vicugna; species Vicugna pacos. The sequence continues at coordinate 31,224,841 of NC_133009.1, forward strand.
AGCGGATTTGAGATTAATATTGAAGGCAAACTATGTTCAAGATTTTGAAGTAAAAACCTGACTTTTTCAGAAAATTACAAAGGAAGGTGTATATTACTGGAAGGCAGATATAGGAATAAAAGAATGAAGAATATTTGAGTGTAAAACCCTTTATTAATGTTCATTTCCAAGATGGGCATTTATTTTCTGTTTGGAACTGCACACTTCTACCTTGAAATAAATGGATATGACTGCCTGTAAGGTAACCGTTAGCTCTTGAAAAACTATAGAATTATGATCATCTGTCCCCCATGGTAGTTGTCCTATTACTTTAATAGTGTAATAACATTAAAGAGATTTTATTATTTCTAAAAATAAGTTGTTAATTAAAGCTCTGCAGCCTTATATAATGTTGTAAGTGTGCTTGCTTGTACTTAATGTATTTCATATGATTTATACTGGCTGCTAGAAAGACAAATGTAAATTATCTATTTATTTATCTATCAATCATCATCATCTTCATCTGTATATGGGCTTGAATTATTCTTTCCTGATTAAATATCATGGAACTTTAGCACATGACTGTTAGGGCAATTGTTCTTGGTTATATATTATCAATTTTATTTATTCACAGACAGCTTTTCTTTCGCTGATAGGGTTAATCCTCTCTGCTCTGGTTAGCAGGGCAGAAATTTGACTTTTCAATGGTAAAATACTACTGTGTTACAAAGTGTGAATGAATTGGTGTAGGCTACTGGACGGCTCATTGGTAGGGTATGACATAATTATTTGTGATTACCATATTTCTAGTGAAACAAATATTAAATTAAAATTTACATTTATCTTAAAGTAGAAAAATATAAGAAATTACATCAGGTGATTACATTAAAATCAAGTCTACAAATATCTGGTAATAAAGTAAACGTGTGTTTTAAGCATCTCACTGTGTACCTTCAGGTGTGCTGAGTTTCTTTGCCGTGTCTCATTGAAACCCAGTAGTAACCCTGTAACTTGGGGCCTTTCGTTAACTCCACTGCATAGATAAGGAATGTAAGTGTCAATGATGTATTTAAATTGCTCAAAATCATAGCGCAAACAAGCGGTTGACCTACGATTCACACTCATGAACTATGATTCAAGAACCTACATTTTAACCATTTTAACCACATTTGGAGGCTACTGACTCCCAATACCTCTCTCGTAATGTCCCCCTGGAAATATACTCAAGGGTAACTTACAGCATAATATTGTGGCAGTCAGTTTTATGGCAAATTTGGTACCAAGATTTTGTGCAGTGACACCCTCAGGAGCTATTGTGTCTTCTAAGACCGTTTGCCCCTACATTAAATGGCTTCTATCCTCTGCGGTATTATGAGACTAACCCCCGGCCTGAGTTTTCTGGGCTTTCTAAGACTTTGCTGGAATAAATCACTTGTTTAATATTTCCCAAGATGTGACCTATGGAACACTTACCCCACATGAATGTTCTACCGTAAGTAAATAAGTAAGACATCACCATTGTATGGAGTACTAAATATAGATTTTAATCTACATTCTGTGGTAACATCTGTAAACATTATATTCTTTCCTTATATTTTGCTAAACTGTTTAATTTTTCTAATTTTTAAAAATAGATAAACTATATCCTCTATGCAGGAAGTATAGATGTGCTCACCTCCCAATATAGCTAATGCCTCAGCATTCTTGAGTTCAGCCCTTCATTTGCATCAGAAGTAGCCACTGTTCTGAATTGGGGTTTTAAAGTTTCCGTGTATTTCTCATATTACATACATATGTATTTTTAAACAATATATACTAATGTTTTTTCATGTTTTATATATGATGTCGATGAAATAATGCCAATTATCCTGCAACATGTTTATGTCACTATACAACATTTATGAGACCCATCCATATTGAATGGATACATGATGTTTGTTCTCCTGTTCCCACAGAGGGATAGTGTTCCCCTGTGTTGATATGTCAAGTGTATTTATTGCCAAGTAAGTGGATTTTTCTCTGATTTACGTTTTTGAGGGTCAGACTGCCCATCACCTGCTTTGTTACTAGCTGCAAAATTGTCTCCTAGAAATGTTTGTACCAATGCAAGGGAACCTTCTTTCACACCTATAACCACTCTTCATCCCATTTTCTCTTTTTTTGTCATGGAGTATCTGCCGATCCACTGAGAATATACTCGTCTAATTACAGCCGCAGAGTAAGTCAGTGTGAAAGAATTCCGTTACTGGACGAGGAAGTCTTTTTCCTCAGCTAATTCATCGTGGATTCCCACATGAACCACCTCTTCCTATATGGTCTTAGTACTTGATTGCTGACATTTTGATCCCCACTTAATACATTCCTTTAATGTTAATATTTGGTTACTTAGGGAAAGGAAGCCTAGGTTTAGTATTTTATTGCAACTCTGATCGACATGGGCGCAGTTCTTTTCTCCCATTCCTCATCTAGAACACCCATGTATAGTTAAGTAGTTGGGCAAATATTTTGAGGGCAGTTATGACTTACTGACAACATAGCCCTTTACTCTGAGCCTCTTTTCTTTTTTCAGTTGCTAGGAATTACAGTCATTTCTTCTGCAGTCTTAACTCTGCTGCCCTGCATGTTGGACTGGGGAATGCAGGCGCTGGGGCTGGTGGGCAAGCCACATAAACCTAGTGATGGTGTCTTATTTCAGGGGTTGAGACTCACTCACTTCCTCTCCTTTGGTCCCTCTACACTGCCTGCAAGGAGTTGTGTTTTACATTTTGTCCAGCCTGTGGGCCAAAAATAAATAAATAAAATTTGAAAAAGAATAAAAATTGCCTGTGGACTTTCAGGCAAAAATGGAGTATTTTGTATATTACATTTTTTAGCGGAAGTTCTTATCTATTTTTATTTGTTTGTTTGCCTGCTTTGCTGGCCTGTATTAAATACTCTTGCATTATTTACTGTTGCAAATTAGAATAACTGGCTTTGTTATCACTAATCTGTTGAGAATATGGACATTTTTATGGAGAAAGATTTATGTGCTCTATATTTGGCATGATTAAAATAGTTTTTACTTACAGTTTTCTATATTTAACTCTGTTTCAATCTTTTCAATAATAGCCTAATATTTAGGTCCTTGTGTTTAGTGTTTAATAAGTGCACAGTTGATAACAGAAGTCAGGTAAAGGCCCACAAACTTGATGATAGCTAAGATAGTCTTAGCACTTACATTTTTCCTCTGTGTATTTTTGGCAAATTTTTGTTTCTGAAATTTATATTTTGATGACTTTGTAATTTGATGACAGCAACAAGGTATCATCAGGGTAATTGCCACACATGGATTACTTGAATGGTGATCATTTAGGTAACGTTTTTGTTGTTTTTCTCAATGGACAAGAGCTTGATATCTTCATTGATCTGTTCTTCAGAATTTTAACATTACTCATGAGATGACTAGGGCTCATTCTCAATCAAACAAAAAAAAAGCGAATGTGAATCTCCATATCAGAAAGCGTGATATGGCCCCATGCAAAGATCCCCAAGGAAGTGGCCGTGAAGTGGCCTTGCAGAGTCGCTGACCTGCCTGAAGATGACTTGTCTTATCTCGGGAAGCAGTGACCCAGGAGTGGAGGTCTTTGTAATAACTTCCTGTAGCACTAATGATGCTGAGACCTGGTATATCCTCTTTTACTTGGATTCAGTAGATTTTACTTGACTATTAATTTCCTTTGTTGCTTGCACACACTGTCAGTCTGCTCCCTAGCTTAAAACCAGGGGAGCCTCTAGATTGTGTGACTGTATAGAGACAAAACAGGCCAGGCTATCTCACAGCAACAAGCATGATTACTTTTGAGTTTTTGTTGTTGCTGTTCAACTCACAATGCACTTCCGTTCCTGAATGCCGGGGGAATCTGGTACCAAGCTATATACACCAGCTGTGAAAGGATTCTCCCTGAGGTCACATATCACTGGCTAAAGAAAGTCATGTGGAAGGAAGCCAGGAACAGATACCCACCCTATGCTCAGAGGAAAAATAAACTGAGTATCTGTGAACTACTGTGATCCCTGTAGCACTGAGTGGAATGTCCTAACAAGCTCATTCACACCTTCTAACACTAGTGTTTATACAGTTTGGAGAGCGCGGCATAAGCCTTTGTTTTAACTGGTGAACAAGAACATTTGGGGTCTGAAATACTATTAAGTCTCTTTCTGAGGCTAAACACTAATGGTTCTTTTTACAAGCTGGAAAAATAACTATTAATAAATATTAACAAACGTTTATAATCTTTATAAAATCAATCTGAACAGAGAACCGTGAAAGTAGAGGGCTTTTTTCTTTGGAGTATTATTACAGACACGTGGCTTTTGTTTTGCTTTGTTTTATTTTTGGCAGGTTCAACTAATTTTCCTTTCAATTAATACAATATATTTTCTTGCTTTCTGGCACTAAGTTATTTCCTGCCCACATTGTATCCCCCTAACTCCAGGTAGGAATAGGAGATTTTCTGAGGAGCTCAGGTTCTCTTTAGAGGAAAATAATGTTGAAAATAAAAATCTAAGTGTTTGGGATAATTAGTATAACTGAGGTGGCAATACTTCTAAGCCATCATACTGAATAGAGCTAGAAAGATAGAATAAATAATGATGTTTTCTTGTTTTTTGCCAATATTAAATTTGAACACCTATTTAATTTCTAATCCATAATGCAAATTCTAACCTAACTGAAAAGGTTGGACCTTAACAAAGGTATCATCATAATCTATAAATCTAACAAGTGCAAGTTAATAAATCTGTTTGACAGATAATGAGCTATAATAGTGTATATAACTCTTGGTTATGGTGGAATACAGCGATCAGTTTTGTATTAGGATCACTGTGCTCATAGAGCTTTTAAATAGAACTTTACTCAACCCGAAAATAAAGTTTTTAACGTCCTTTTATCTTTGCTGAGTCACCAGATATTATCTCTCTTTCACGCCCACCTTATTACCAACTTAATATAACTAGATAGATTAATTCATAAAAAATAATGTGCTTACATTACAGAATTTTAAGGCTTTTAAACCTACAGTTTTAAAATGTGTAAAATCAATTATGTATATAATAAGAAACTATGAGGATTAATTACATACTTTACTAACTTCTGGAGTTATAGAGAGTGAAGATGCTTGCAAACAGAAAGTATGTGGTTTGACTCTTGCTCTGACAGTGTAGCTTCAGATTTTCTCTTCTAGGCTCCAAAATTTTTATTTGGCTCAGAACGTATAGTTCTAAGAAATGTTTCACCAAATAACAATTATTCAAAAAAGGTGTAGTTTACTTCTTCAACCAGAGAAACGATGCAACATTTCAATGAAATAATGGAACATATAAACACATATATATTTTTTATCTTCTAGGAACCAGTAATTCAGATACAACTAATTAAAGTTGTAAAATTATCAATTATTTCTAGAATATAGGGTATAAAATTTTTAGTTTCCCAGGCTATATCTGAATATTTTTATGTCAACATTTTATTAGGTAAAATCCAAAATTCATTTAGAGGTGTTACAAAATGTAAAATATGCACAAATGCACATAAAACATTATGAAATAAATGTTAATAATTTAAGAAAGTATGAAAACAAAACTGCAGAACATTAAGGGAAATAATTTTGTAAGTTCACATAATTTGAAACATTCTGAGTTTCATAGGAGTCTTATTATCAAAGTCTTCACTTCATTAAATTAAAGAATAAATTATTTGCAAACCCCTGTTTACATTTAAATATCCTTAAATGGGTAACATCTGATTTTCAAAGATATACAAATGATTATAATTTTACTGGTTTTTTTTTGCTAAAATATGACTTTGTCATAATTTCAACTATCATGCTTTCCCCCTAGTCTTTCATTGTAACTGTTACATCAGGTGAACACAAAATTAGGTGGCCTTTTAAAATCAAATCCCGTAACAATTAAACTTCTCTGTTTTATTTTATTTTATAACATTAAGTAATTCAGATTAAAATAAATTTTGTTGAGTCTATTTTACCGTTATACTTTGCAACATATGAATAATTCTCTCCTCTTGTTCTTCTCACCTCCTTCTTGTATTAATAAACCGTGTTGATAAATGTATTTGTAATTAGTACTTATAAACATTTAAATAAATATTTTACTTTTATGGATAAGAGAGTTTTCAGCTTTTTCTTTTTTTTCTACCAGAGACACCTTAAAAATGGTAGTTTTTTTCAGTTGTTTGATCTATACCTCTGTCAGTGAGCATTTTGAAGGCTATCTACCCTTGTCGTGATGTCAACTTGAGTGTCTTACTTCTGTTTCTTTGTTATTCATGTAACTTAGCAGGAACATTAAGGCTGCTTCAACCAAATTTAGATACCTCCCACTTTCCCCAATCAGAAACTAATAAAGAGGAGAACGAATATTATGCTGGAAATATAATTTTAATTCAAAACATAGTTTAAATATAAACATACATTTTTTTCTCACAAATATAATTATATGCATTGATTTTTTTCTGGTTAAACTTTTTAGAGCTGAATAAAAATGTTTTAATTTTCTACACAAGTTATATTTTTCATGAAGAAAATTACTTTAAGGTTTAGTGCTCTGAATCCTAATATCTTTAATTCTGTTAATAATCTGTACCAATTAGAGTTTAAATATGCAGATTTCTCAATAAAGTATGTCTCATTTAAAAGACTGTAAAGATCATATCATTGCTGTGTTAGATGGGATCTGAATAGATACTAGGTTATTTTTCCAGTGAAAATTCTATAAATGTGCCTAAGACCTTTGCTATGTAGATTATAACTACAAGGTTCAGTTTCATTTTAAGGCTTGCAACCTTTTAAAGTAAAACTCCTTGCCTATTTTTAGTAAATAGTCTTTTTGAGGAATACGACAAAAAGTGAGAAAATTTAACTTAAACAAATGATATGTAATAGTCTCCTTTCCCCGTTAACTCTTTAACTCTTTTGGGTGAATTCTTTCCCTTTTTTTTTGACCACAGAAGAGAAGGAACAGTGATGATGGAACAGAGACTGGAATAATGTGGTCGCAGGCCAGGGACAGCCGGCAGCCATCAGTGCTGGAGGCGACAAAGAACGGTTCTCCCCTGGAGCCTCAAGAAGTTAGCAGCCCTGTTGAGACCTTCATTTTAACACGGTAAGACTCACTCTGAATTCCTGGGCTCTAGACTGTTAAGAGAATACATTTCTGTTACGTTTGTTCTAATTTATTGTAGCGGCAACAGGAAACATACATACACGCATACATACATACATATACATATTTAATTTCTTAAATAATTGAAAAAAATTCAGTTATATTTTCAAATGTGTTCAGTCTTTATGAATGTTATACCTGAACTTTTAAAGTGTATTCCACAGTTACTGACTGCAGTCTTGTAATCATAAATTCAAGATTACTTGGTGGGGAGGGGTTGTTAGTATGTTCTATGGATAAGGATTTTTCTTCTACAGTGTTGTTCCCATTATAACTATAGATGTATTACTTCTGCTTCTGTACTTATCAATGTTTGCATTGTCTATTTGAGGTTGTAGTAGTAAGTGAAGAAAAAGTTTAAATTGTATATCTTACTCAGGAGTACAACATTATCACTAAGAGTGTCAAACAATGCTAACTGATCGCCAAACGCATGCCCTCATCTTCCAAGGCACAAAGCTAAACTACGTTTATTAGCCTCTCTTAAAGTTAGATGTTGCCGTTTGACAGTTTCATGCAATTAAGTGTAAGCAGAGTGATGGGTATCACATCCATCCTGGCCCATGAACATACCAACTTGCCTTCCCCATAGGACAGTTAGACATGAAGTCTCAGGATGACACTAATAGCCAAATTCTTAAGACAGAAAAGACTGTGGAAGTCAGGATTCTTGAATGCTTGTGTGGAGTAAAACGTCCTGACTTTTTAAATTGCAGCCAACTAGAAAATCCCACCCTGATACATCGCATGAAGGAGAAATGAACATTCATTGGGCTAAACCACTGATGTAAAGTTGAATGTCAGAAATTTATATTCTATTAATTTTCATGTCTGCTTTTAGTTTCTAGCAATGTGTTTCACCTGAAGGTCTTTTCCTTAATTTATGCATTTTAATAAGTTACATTTTACTATTTCATATTTTGTATCTTTGATTTCCTTTTGGGAATTTTTGGTATGATTCTGCTGTCCGCTATGTTGGCTGTGATTCATGGTGCAGTGTTTCCTTGTGTATTTTGTTATTTTTGAATGTGACATCAGGTTTCTTGGAACATGTTAGATAGAAATTATTTGAGTTCTGAAATGAAGGTAGGTTCACTTTGAAAAAAATTATCTTTCATGCTTGTATCTTAGGAAATTACTGGTGAGAAACAAATATTCTCAGAAAGCTTGAGGACTGTTCTATCCCTTAGACGTCAAGGAAGGCACAGTTCTATACGTTTTCTGAGACAGAGGGCTGTACGTTAAATGACGTATTATTGACAGTTTACACCGTCCAGATCTAATCATTGTCTTGGCCCCTTACAAGGTCAGGAAGGAATGTTATCTTTTGAGGAGCGGTCTTGCTGGTGCTGGGAGAATGTTGCTCTTTGCGGTCGAGCAGGTTTTTCTGCCGATGCGGGGGGTCTGGTGGACTCGTGACGCAGATGCGCATTGTGCAGTGCGGGGAGAGGGGAGGCCAAAGGGCAGAGGAAATATTTTTATGTTTAAATTTGTCTCGTCTTGCCATAAAATATGAATTTTATTTCACAATGCCAAATATGCTTTGGAAGTTATGGGTAGTGACTTCAGGAGCAATTTATTTTATTTGTGTAAGTTTCCCTAGAGTCATTTATTTACATCACAAGGGGTAGTTGACTGTGGGACCTTCTATTCTTTCCCCAGAGAAGGTCTATTTCTGTTAGAGAGATAAGGACCCCCCCCCAGTCCTTCTCTGCAGGAGAGGACAGGCAGCTGTATGAGCTCCAAGATTCAAAATGTCAGGATTCCTCTCCTCTGACACGGAACCCCCTGGATGCACGGGCTGCTTTGGGCTCTCGCTGTCTTGTCCAGTGAGTGACCAAAATGTGCCCGGGCCATCCAGGACATTCTGCACGTGATCAACTCTGTCGCTGAGTCAAAAACCTGTTTCTATCAGGATAAGATAAATAAGTATAGATACAAAAAGGCAACAATTATACTGAACTGTTTTTAACTAAGTTCTTCTCTTGGAGTAGTGTGACTTTATTCCGCAAATTCATATGAGGGCTAGTTTCTGACGGTTAGCTTTCAGTGTTTTCTATTCTCTAGCTTTGGTGAAGATTCTCTTTTGAATCTGATCCCCCCTGTCCCTGGAACCTGCGAAAACGGAAGCCCCCCCGCCCCGTTTCTGTAGGTGAGCACTCTCACCACCAACTCCTGTTCCTGGTCCACTGAGTTTCCTGGGTAGTTTCCGTCATGCGTACAATACGCTTTTTGCCAGTTCTTTAGCTCCTTTAGTTTTGTTTTCTAGACATCAAAGTTATTTGCAGTTGAAATATTGCCATGACTGCGTGGTCTCCCATATTTACTGAAGTAGATAAGCAAGCTATCTGAAGTCATCTCATTTCTTTATTTAAAAAAAAAGAAAAGTTGGTAAATGAGTTTTTAGCCTATTAAACATTGTCTGTGTAGGAGGGAAGTGTGAATAGTGGATTTTTAAGAAAATAGAGAACTATATGTGACTGCACTGTGGATTGATGTCATTATACATTTGTCAAGACCTGTACAACACAAAAAGCAAATACTGCTGTCAACTATTAAATTTAGTTAATGATATAGAAATATTGGCTCATCAAATGCAACAAACGCACCACACCAATGCGAGAGACTGATAACAGAGGAAGTTGGGGGAGAGATAAGAGGGTGTGTGGAAACTTTTTCTCCTGTTCAGTGTTGTTGTAATCCTAACACAGTTCAAACAATGTCTACTGATTAAAATGTTTTAAAATGTATCAATGACTGTTTCAGTAAAAATTCTTTACTGAGCAGTATTGAAACTTGTGGATTATGATGTAACTACAGTTTTATAGAAGGCATAATCATAGTACTTAATGGCTCACTTTCTACTACTTTTATTTTTCATTTTATTAACTCAATATTTAGAATTTAAAATTTATGATTATGAAGTTGGAGATCATTGAAAGAAATTCAGCAATTTATAAATGCAGTTTATTTTTTGTATGGGTTAATCGCTAACCAGCGGGACTGCAGGTAATGGATCTGTTTTGTAGCACTTGACAAATTAGGCAGAATTTTGTGTTCTGCCTCATTATCAGGATAAAAATCTCTGTCATAGGACATGGAAAAAAATGAACTTAGAAACTTAGAAATAAAAGTAGTATTTTTGAAGAACAATTATTCATTTATATAAATCAATTTATTTCAGAATATATAGTCAATTAATTTAAAATATTGAAACTGTAGAACGGAAATAAAGATATTCATAATTTTATATTAGTCTGAATTAAAAAATATATAGACTATATAAATATTATTTTTGAATGTAATTTTTCAAATATGCAAATATGTATCAATTTTTTAATTTAAAAATCATATAATCAAACATGAAATAATCAAATATGGGATTTTCTTAAACTTGAAAAAAATGCTATAATTCATCAGTATGAACACTTCGTATTATATACCTTCATCAGTTTCTATGACTGAGTAAAATAATGATAACTCAATTTTTATCTATCTTAAGCTTTAAAAAGACTAGTAATACAGCTTCCTGAACTGCACTGTGTGAGACTGAGAAAACAATAGTTACATATGTTTTGAATAAAGACATGGATGTAACCTATTTATGTAGGATTAAACTAGAATCATGTAGGTAAAAAGTTTTTAAAAATTGAAAAAAGATATTTTTTCCTTATGGTCGATTTAACTAAGTAAAATTGGAAAAGATTGTGTAGTTTAACAGACCTCCTCCATTATAGTTCATTCTTTAAGGCAATAAAGGTCAAAATTAGATCAATTTTATCAGAGCAAAGTACTAATTTTAAAAATTACATTCAATCATCTACATCTAAGACGCTGGTAATATCCCAAGGATAGTGATAAATGAAGCTAGCCTGGTGTAAAATTTAATCATCCTTTGAGAAATGCACACTTCTTTTCTATGCCATAGTTACAAGTTGTTTTTTTCTATAATGGCTTGACAGCTGAATGAGACCTAATTGACTGAACATTGTGTCAACATAGTTGCTTTACAAATGTAAGCAGGCCATAATAATATTTTATTGTTCTTGATTCAGACTACATTGATGTTAAAACCTTGTCACAATATTTTCAAATGAAAGATTTTAGTTTTTGTAATTCTAGTTTTTTCTCCATAAATTTACATTTAGTTGCATATGAACAAGCTTAATAACTGTAATTTACATCCACAGATTTACCTATTCATATGTGGAGTATTTAACATTGCCAGAGAAAATAGAAGGTTATAAATTCAGTCTGTAGTTTATACTGACTCCATAAACTGTAAGAACATAGTGGGAAAAAAAAAACCCATGATGGGTACTAAAATCAAGAAAACAGTTTTGCAAACTACAGTGTCTAATTTATAGATGAAAAAGATTCACTATTAATTCTGGATTATCTTTTAGAAGTACCTGCATAATAACACATGTGAGCATTATTCTTTCTGTTTTTAATTATTTCATGAAATTTACTACTAGTTCATCGTATGTTAAAATTTTTCATAACAGGCAAAGCTTTCTAATGTTTTTAAAGGATGTAAGTTGATAAGATTTTGAATGAAATGATAGCTCCGTCTTTTCCACTAACCACAGATCACATAACTAATTCATCAGAGGTAGCTCTTTTGCTACTGATCTATACATAGTTGATTATCTACGTCCTGATATATATTTTAGTGTCTTTTGATTATATAGGCAGAGTTGTTTTACACTGATGTTATTTCTTTTAAAGTCTCAAAATGAAATTTATTTGAATGGCCCTCAATAACACTGGAGTTAGTTGCTATCCTTTTAGAAAAGACAATTATTTTGAAGGGTTAAAATCAACTGCAAAAGAATTCCAGAATTATAATATTACTATTTTTTATATATTGTTAGTAATAACATTCATTTTGGAGGTGACAAGGTATCAATAGCTTAACAGTTATTTTAACATTATGAATTACTATTGAAGATTTTTCTCAGTGCTTATGAGGTGTTACCTCATGCAGGCACTGTGGTACCCATTTTCTAAGTGAGCAAACTATAGCTTGGGGATGTTGAGTAACTTTTCCATGCAAATTAGACTCTCCAGCATACACTGTTAAGCACACCCATATGCCATCTCTAAAAATCGGAAGGATGATACTTCTTCATTGAAAATGTTATAATGCCAAACTCTTGCTGCTGTTTGGTACCCTCACCATTTCTTGGAGATAATTCTGAGTTAAATCTCTTAGAAAAGAAGTAGCCAGATCCTTACCATTTTCATTTAACATTTTAAATTAAAACCATTCAAAAATATACAAAATAGTATAATAAAAATCCATGTAATTATCATCCAGATTTAGCAATAATCATCTCATGACAAATTTTGCCTCATCTATATTTCTATCTGTCCTCGTATTATTTTAAAGCTAATTTCAGATACCATGTTATTTCACCAGATATATTTCATCTACCATCTCTCTCCTATCTATATATCTGTGTGTCTTTTTATAGTATTAAATAGAATGCACATAACACTATGAAAACATTCATTTCTTAATAACTTTAACTTCATACATCCAGTGTAGAAGATACTAATTAAAAATGTATATATTTGTACAGTTTTAATTTTGAATCAAGATTCAAAAAAGATGCACACATATGATTGGCTGACATATCTTGTGACTCTTTTAATCTATAGATTCCCTTCCCATCCTTCCCTGTTTTGTTTTTTAGTAATTTTTTTTAAGAAACTGGGTTGATTTTACTATAGAATTTTCCAGGCTCATTTTTTGTTTGTTTGTTTGCATCTATGAAGTGCAGTTTCCCAGCTGTTCTTCCATAAAATTCCTGAAACAGGTTACTTGTGTTTCAAGGATTGATTAACTTCAGGTTCAGAGATGATAGAATGTTCCTCCCTCAGGTGACATGTGACATGCGACATGCACATACCTCTCTTTTTCTGATTGTTAGTAGCCATTGATGTGCAAGTACCTGGATTCACAATATTTTAGGAATTGCAAAATTGTGATTTTTAATTCCATTATTAATTTTCAATTCAGTTGCTAAAATTCATTTAATAGTTACAGCTCCTCATCAAAGTTTTCATTATACTTATACTTGGTTTATGTTGGAAACACATAATAAATGCTTGATTCCTTCCCTTAACTTTGCAGTTTTTAGAATAATGAGTTGACCCATTAGATTTTTCAAGAGGGAAAAAAACCTGTGGGTATGTGTCTTTGAGCTACTGTGAAAAAAATTTACCGTAGAATGGGTGGCTTAAAGAAGAAACAGTTATTTCTCAGTTCTGGAGGCTGGGAAGCCCAAGATGAAAGCACTGGCAGATCACTGTCTGGTGGGGACACTGTTCCCACCAGATGGCCATCTATCTTCTCACTGTGTCCTATGTCACAGAAGGGGTAAGAGCATTCTCTGGGGTCTCTCTCTTTTTTTAAATTGAAGTATTGTCAGTTACAGCGTGTCAGTTCTGCGGTATCTTTTATACAAGCACTAATGCCATTCACCTGTGCTCTCCCCTTATGACCTAAGTACCACCCCACCAAGGCTCTGCCTCCTGATACCATCACACTGAGGGGTTATGATTTCACCACAAGAACTTTGCAAGGAATACACATATTCAGGTCTTAACGGTGTATATATGCAATTTTAAACATATATAAATATGTATATATATGTATACATGCATTTTTAGTTCTCAATCTGTTGCTATTATTATCCTTTTATTATTATCCTTTTATCCTAAATGGAGTTCAGCTTATGCTGTATTTGTCCAGTGGGAGTCACCCCTAACGGGCGGAGAATCTTTTCAATTGGTGTGATTAGGTCCAGGGTCAGGCTCATCTTGCAGAACTCTTGTCCAGACTTGAAATCAGCTATTTCTCCAGTGAGTAATTTAATAGAAAACATATTTAGATGCCAGTATTTTGGTGCTGGAAATGCTCATGGCTTTAGGGTTTTCTTTCTTTCTAGGCCTTTTCGTTCAGAGACTAAAAAATAATGTGGTTTATTTGTTGTCAGCCTAACCTAGATTCACTTCCCTGCTCTCTCTGAAGGGAAAGAACGAATGTCCTCGGGCCGATTACTTCTGTGGTAGTTAAACCTCATCATATTCATATGTAAAATACAATGATAGTTTCTATCTTAGAAGAATGAGGTGGAGATTATAAAGTAAATGTATAATTCATATAATGCAGCTAGCACAATTCCTGGCACAAAGCAGGCGCTCACATATACGTCATTACGCGTATGGTGAATTATAATCACTACACTTGTTGTCTACCAGTGTGAGGAAGTGTGCCTGAGTACCTCACACATCCCAGTCATCTAGGCCTAACCGCAAGAGAGATTAAAAACGTATGCCGTTTCCAGAAAAGTTACAGCAACTTCCTGTTTGAAAACACAGTAAGCATAGAAAATTTCAAAAAATACAATTCCTCAAAAAACCTTTCATCACTCTTATCGTTCCTGTTTAACAAGTCACTTCAAACTTTGTGGCATAAAACAACAACCATTGGAGAAAAAATCTTGGGGCCTTTTATTTTTCCAAAATTTGGCTGTTTGACTTCGGCACAAAGTCAATAATAGGATAACAGTTTCGAATCTGAGAAATGGTCATATTCCTAGAATTGTTAAATCTGATGTCTGCTGCCAGGTAGGAGACTCTTGATGGAGATTTTGGAAACTACCAGACTGAAAACTAACTGGCTGTATGACTTCGGAAAATCAGACCCTTGGCCCCCAGTTTTTTTATCTGTAAAAGTGGAAGAAGACTAATAGTATTATTTAAAAGCGTTGTGGGAGTTAAGCAAGTGAATGGATACAAAGCCATCACAAAGAAAGGCATTAAGCGCGGGTCCCGCAGAAGCACTCGGTGGGTGTGAGCGGTCATTATCCGTGTTAACACAGGGTAGCAGAGCTGGGAAAAACTTGAGCAGGAAATCAAATGGGGGTGAATATAAGCCTAGTATTGAGAATACTCTAAGCTAATTCAATATACATCCTGCTCTGACCCATTTCAGAGGCCTAAAAACATATTGTGTGGAATTACTCTCCTGAATTATTTGTTTGTAGGAAGATAAATCAAAATAGTAGTAGACTTCTGGTGTCTTCACTGAAAATGGGAGTGTGGCTCCTGCTGGTTTCTTCCAACAAGCTGTACAAACACACCTGAGTAAGGAGACTTCGCTTTTAAACCCAGTGGTTTTTTCAAGATCTTATATGAATACTGTTCTCTGGGAGAGGACAGGGGAGTTCACTGGGGGTGCTTACACCTCCCGTTTCCGTTCATAGATTTTTTCCTTTTCTACTCTCTACTCATTTATATGGAGGCAGAAAATACTTATAAAAACAGGAACAATTTCTCAGACACTAGGATGGGGAAAGAGAAGAGACAAAACTATCATTATTTACAAATAATAAAGTTGTTAGAGTACCTCAAAAATAAATGAAGATTATTTGATATAAAGTAGTTTGGTTACAAAGCACAGCAGAAGTTAAATGTATTAAAAAGCAAAGTAGTAGTTTCTCGTGCATGAATAAACCACAAGAAAAAGTATGATGGAAATAATGTCATTTAAAAATACTGAAAGATTCAGAATTTTAAAAATAATGATTTTAAAACTAGGTAATTCCTTCCTTTGTCTTCCATTTGGGCTTTTTATATACTCTGTTAATGAGATATTCATTAGTCTACTTACTTGATTTCTACTGGCTTGATACCATTTTGTTAATATGAATAGGTTTTCTCATGAAATGTTTCCTTTCATGGTGTGCAAACATCTATTTCTGAAAATCATTTTATAAAACTATTAAAAGAAATTTCCTCTAAAGAACATCTGCGTGTTCAAGACTCAGTTTAAGTACTAATTCTGAACAATCTTCCTAATCATGTAGAAATCTCTTCCTTATCTGGACTGTCTCTATTATGCTTCCATTTTAATGGCTGTCAGGTACATAAGTGCTTTACAGCATAATTGAATTCCTTGATCTTTTCATTTTATGGTAAACCTTTTGGTGGCAGAAATAACTTAGTTTTAGAATTGAACTTAATGTTTATGAGAATTTTTGTACATATTAGGCACTCAAAAGTTTTCATTGGATGATGTGTACAAAATAGCCTATAGATAATTTGTATACACAAAATGATGAGGACTTTCTTTCAAATGTTTTATGAAGTAATTTCCCAGGTAGAAAACTAAACAAAAATTGTGTTGGATACATTTGATGGAGGGGAAATAATATACAAAATGTCTTACCAATTTCTGGGAAATGAGACTTCTGACCAACTATATGTATTTTTTGACTTATCTGATCTCTTTTAATTTATAATTAGCACAACTTATGATGGGCTATCCAAATCATAGATCAGTTAATTTATTCCTTCAAAATAAATTTTACTTTGTGGATAGTGGTCAGTGGCTTTAGATAGTGTCTTTTTTTTTAACTGAAGTTTAGTTGACTTACAATGCATTAGTTTCTGGTGTACAGCAAAGTGATTCAGAGATATATATATATATATATATATACACACACATATATATATTTCTTCAGATTCTTTTCTATTATAGTTTATTACAAGGTATTGAATATAGTTCCCTGTGCTATACAGTAGGACCTTGTTGCTGATCTGTTTTATGTATAGTAGTCTGTATCTGTTACTCCAAAACTCCTATCTTATACTCTCCTTTCCCTTTTGGTAACCATAAGTTTGTTCTTTGTATCTGTGAGTCTGTTTCTGTTTTTAAAGATGTTCACTTGTATCATTTTTTAGATTCCACATATGTGATATTATATGATACTTGTCTATCTCTGACTTACTTCACTTAGTATGATAATCTCTAGGTCCACCCAGATTGCTGCAAATGGCATTATTTCATTTTTTATGACTAATATTCCATTGTATATATGTACCAAATCTTCTTTAGTGGGTAGTATCTTTTGATGCATATTTTAAAAAATTGAGAAGCTCAACTTGTCTATTTTTCTTCATTTTGTTGCCTGTGCCTTTGGGGTCATGTCTAAGAAGTCATTGCCAAATCCAGTGTTGTGAAGCTTTTGTCCTATGTTTTCAACTAAGAGTTTTATTGTTTTCTTTCTTGTATTTAGTTCCTTGATTTTAAATTAATATTGAACTGATTTTTGTATATGGTGTTAGGTAAAGGTCCAACTTCATTCTTTTGTATGTCAATATCTAGTTTTCCCAGTACTTTTTGTTTGAAAGACAGTCCTTTTCCCATTGAATCTTGGCACCCTTGTCAAAAATTATTTGACCATATATGTGAGAGCTTAGGGAAATGCAATAAAAACTAAAGTGAAATGCCACCTCAGACCCATCAGAATAGTTACCATCAAAAAACCAGAAAACAGCATATATTGTCAACGATGTGAAGAAATCGGAGCCCTTGTGCACTGTTGGTAAAAATACAATGTGATACAGTCACTGTTAAAACAGTATGGAGATTCCTTAAAAAATTGAAACTTGAATTACCACCTGGCCCAGCAATTCTCCATCTGGGCATCTACCCAAAAGAAGTGAAAGTAGGGTTCCGAGGAGGTATTTGTTCTCCACAGTCATAGCAGTGTTGTCAGGTGACTAAAACATGGAAGCAGCCCACGTGCCCATCAACTGATGAACAGATAAGGAGAATGTGGTCTATACATACAACAGTATATTCGCCTTAAAAAGAAAGGAAATTTTGCAGTATATTGCACATGGATGAACCTTGAGGGCACATGCTAAGTGAAATAAGCCAGTCACAAAAAGCCAAACACTGTATGATTCTACTTACATGAGGTACTTAGAGTAATCACAGTGTACATAAAGACAAAGTGTAACAGTGGTTGCCAGGAGCTGGAGGCAGGGAACACTGAGGAATTACTGTTTAATAGGTATAGAGTTTCAGATGTAAAAGATGAAGAGTTAAGGGGATGGATGAGGTCAATGGCTGCACAACAAAGTGCATGTATTTAATACCACTGAATCGTACCCTTCAAAATGGTTACAATGGTAAATTTTATGTTGGGTGTATTTTAAAACAAAATTTAAAGTAATGTATTTACACCAGTGGGGCATATTCCTGATTTTAAAAACTCTCTCCCTCATGAAAATATACTAAACACATTGAATTTTTGATGCTTGTAGTTCTCAGAAGGTAAACTCCGGCTACCATTAGAAATCTTCTAACAAGTCCGATATTAAGAAGGAGTGTCCACATTATGCATGCAAATAACTTATTTGCATACACAGATACATAAAAAAGGGTAATTGCAGATCTGAATACCTGTTGCATGTGAAAATATTTGTATGTGCAGCTTAAATATCTGTTTTTTGAAATCCTAATGGTGCTAATGTGCGATTATTTCTTGCTTTGTTGAAGTTGCTCTTCACGTTTTCATTTGTGCTTTAACAGACTACTCTACTTTTTGAATATGGTGTTCTTCTCTAGCATTTTGCTGACTCACACTATTTTCTATTATTTCATCCCCATGTTTAATGCCATCAGTGTACGTTGTGCTGTGAGCTTTAGTGCAGAACCAGCATGTCTAAGTCACTGCCCAAATCCTGTTAATGAATCTACCTGGTCTTCCTTCTTAAAATTCATGTTTCCCCACCTTGAATTAAATTTTACCTACTAAATGGGAAAAGTCTTCTAAATAGATGAGCATGATTTAATGAATTTAACATCTCACCTCTGCATTACTCTTTTGGAACACTCCTGCGAATCCTCCAGAAACAAAATACAACAGCCTTGCCACAGCTCCACTCACCCACCATTCTTTCAGCCCCCAGGCAAGCCATTGTTTATTCTTTTCTGTTAAACACTAGATTTCTATTGGTCTGTTCAAAGCTATTGTTTTCCACCTCCATTTCATTTATTCATTCAACAAATATATTCAAGTATGTGCTCTGTGCCAGACAGTTCTCTAGTGCTTCCAATAAATCTGTGAACAAAACAGATTCCTGTTACCTTCTATTGGAGAAGACAGACAGCAAATAATAAACATTATAATTAAATAAACTGTGTAGTATATTAGAAAGTATCGAGTGCTTAGGAAAAAATAAAAAATTGAAGTAGGTTGAATGGGGTTAGGAGAATGAAGGTGGAGGGAGAGAGAGAGATAACATTTCAAAAGAATGGAGAGGGAAAGCTGCATTTTGAAGATGGTGTTTCAGTAAAACTGAAGAATGGCAGGGAAGAGGAAAAGCATTCTAAGCAGAGAAAGACCCGACCCTGGAGACAGTGAGTGGCTTGACTGAGAAACAGCGAAAGGCCAGTGTGACAGGCGCAGAATGAGGCGGAGGTGGGAGGATGTGAGTGCTGAGAGGTGAGCTGCCGCCTCCTTCCTCTGGTTTGTCTGCCTCGGTCCCAAAGCTCTGAGAGACCTGCGCCACTGGGCTCACCAAGCCCCGTTCTTCTCCTTCTCATTTTCACCTCTGACTACTTCAGTCCGGTCTTCTCCTCAGCTACCCCACAGAAACTGCTCCTGTCAAGTTCAGAAGTGACTGCTATGTGGATAAAGCCAAAGAGCAGTTTTCACTCGGTTCTCCTCTAACTTAAATTATCGTCCCCGGTTGACAGTTGTTGTCTTCTTCCTCTTTGCATCCCTTCCCTCGTTTGGTTGGTTTTGTCCTGCATCCCTGGGCTCTCTCCTCAGTGCCTTTGTGGTGGCATCTCTTTCAGATGAAATCTTGCTCAGAAGCTGATCAGTGGGTCCACAAATGGGAATTGACTGGAAGGGGCACATGCGAATCTTTTGGGTGTGACGGAAATGTTTTCTGTCTTGGTTGTAGTAGTGACTTGTGTTTACACATTTGCCACTAGTCATCAAAACACACATCTGAAGTGGGAGCATTTGACTACATTGACATTCTATTGCCATAAAGTGCATTATTAAAAAATTAGTCAAGAATCGGTTTAAAGCCATGGAAGAGATCCACATTTCTATAGTATAATCGATTTATGAGAAATGTACCTCGCAAAGAAGCAGAGAAAGGAAAACTTTATCATACACATTGCTTGGTTTCATATATATGTGTGCATATGTACACACACATATATAAAACTGATTATATATATAAATTTGGTTATACATATGATTCATATAACTTGAATATAGAAAGAAATCCATTAAGTCACAAATGTATGAGTAAGTATCCAGCATTACTAGTTTGTAATGAAATAGTACAAATTAAAACTTCAATCATTTACCTAGTGGAATGGCTAAAATTTAAAAAAGAAAACTGGATGAAGTGTTGGCAAGGATATGGAGAACGGGACCTCTTTTACGTGATTGGTGGGAATAGAAATACTTCATCTGCTTTGGAAAATTGTTTGGCAGTGTCCATGGTGTTAAAAGAAAAGATATTGGTTATTTGGGGGGAATAATAACTGGACCACTGTGTTAATTTACTTACTATTTTTCACCATTCACATTAGATGTGTTCACTTTGTGAAAATTCACCAACCTGGATAGTCATAATTTGTGTGGTTCTCTGTATGTGCTACATTAATAAAAATTTGTAGCATGGTAGAGGTTAATGAAAAATGCCCCTGATACGTATTGTTAAACTGCTTTCTAAAAAAGAAGGATGTAAGAGTTGCAACCAGCAGTATATAGCATTACATTGCTGCATAGGGTATTATCATTTTTAAAAGTTACTAATTATAAATGGAAAAGTAACATTTTAAATTGCATCTATGATTATTAATGAGGTCAATAATGATTTTGTATATTGTTTTCCATTAAAGATTATATGCAACATTATATTCTCCAGAAAATGTGAGTAAATGTTTTATTAAACATAAATTCTTCCCAGTATTTGTAGGCTGTAAAATACCAGTTACTTCACATGAACTGGCCAAATTCACTACCTAAGACGTCCACATATATGTATCTGTTTCTGATAGGAATAATTAGTCTTCAATTGCTGTATTTAAGTGCATGGAGATTGTTTCTTTTGTTCAGACAGATACAATTTGTTTCCAATTATTTCCAGCATTTTGCACACCACTGCAAGAAAACGATTAAGGGAACATTTCAAGAGTTGTTTGCCTGTATTTTTCTGGCATCTTAAATGTGATTAGATAAGAGTCAGGTTTTAAATGTAATAACATGAAATATGTGAGCTATCTTGCCTCTATGCAGGTCTTTTTTAAACAAATGTTCACCATCCCATCACTTGTGGAATGGTTCGTGTTTTTAAAAAAATATTAATCATAAAAAACACAATTTAAGTTGAAATGAGAAAAAAAAGCTATGTATTTTGTTTAGAAATTGAGAATTTTCCATTTAAAATAGGTATTTGTGTTTCTTTGATTTGCAAGAGGCTAGAAACAAGAGCAATTGTTTTATTACATCCATTATTGTATCAGCATGATCTAAAAGTCTCGGATTACAAAAGTTAGAGAAAGGCTCAATTTTTGCCATCGACACTGAATTTTTTTAACATACTATTTTTAAAAACAAAGATTAGTTTACATGGAAATGGAAAACTAAGCTAAATTAACAATGTGTGAGACAGATGCACTGTCGGTTAATATAAAAAATATTCAATGCATTCTCCTTTAAAGGCCACACTTTTCTTGAGATATATAAGAGAAAAACAACCATGACATTACTTCCCTTATTATCTTTAACAGTTTTCAGAGATTACAATTTAACCTATTTGATATATAACAGGATGACATGAATTTTGAAGATGCTTTTATTGAAATAATTTCTATGGCAGTTTATAGTGTCATAATTTTACCTGACGAGAGCCACTATATGGATAAAGAATAGCAGGCATACCCTTTCATTAATTAATTGTGACTTAAAACTCAGCAAGTATTAGGAGCTACTATGACTAGAGACATAGGTGTGCAATTAATGCTTGCCTTACGGTTTATCCCCAAATGTTGTTTGCCCACCGGAAATGAGGTCAGTGTATACGCCATAGATCAGAATGGGTTATAATCCCTCCTGTGGACCTCAGTAGCTCTGTAATCTCAAAAAGACAAACTTACACTTTCTATACATTCTTTCCTCACCTGTCAAATGACAAAAGGAAAACCACCTAGCAGCTAGCTTGATGTCCTCTGTGTAAGGGAGAACCCCCCGCGGATTGCGCAGTGCCGAGCCCCACCGCAGCGGGGCTCTCTTCCCGAGGGAGTCTGCGCAGGGGCTAGTTGGACAGAATATTCGAAGAGGCAGCGCAGACACAGCACGGCTGGCTAGGAGGTAGGGCGTTGCCTCGACAGCCAGGAGGTCCTGTTTTTTAAGATGAAGCGAGCCGGCTAAAGCTGAGCTGGACGGCTGTAATTGGTGCTAGGTTTCGGGGGTGTTTCCCGCAAGTGCAGGCTAACTTAGATTTAGGTTTGTGACATGGGCCAGGCCACTGGGCAGCTTCTGTTTTGTGAGTCCCCATATGCAAGTTAACTTTGTCAGTTAAAGAGAAATCAAGAGTAATACTCTGTGCGGACCGCACACCCTGCAGTCTTGCTGGCCTCCAGGGCGGTAATCTTTCCAGTCTGTGGTCTTGGCTGATCGCAATCCAGGTCGTCGTCACCGCGGAGAGAGCTCTTTTGCCTGGGCTCCGCCGGGACTCAGCTGGGAGTCAGCCAAACCAAGGCCTCACGTGGGGCCACACCTCCCAGCCTACACTGCAGCCTGAAACGCGAGTTAGCGGGAGGCATGTGTGATTCAAAGTCGGCTTCCTTTGATTCCTAATTCCTTGGTTACAGGAGTAAGTATAAGTGAGGCTATATGATCAGGAACCTCTCCTTAACGCTTTTCTTCTTTTGTGTGTGTATCTCTCTCTCTCTATATATATATTGTAATTGAAGTATAGTCAGTTTACAATGTTGTGTCAGTATAAGGCTTCAGTCATACATGAACATACATATATTTGTTTTCATATTCTTTTTCACCAGAAGTTACTACAGGATATTGAATATAGCTCCCTGTGCTATGCAGTATGAATTTGTTTTTTATCTATTTTATGTATATTAGCAAGTATCTGCAAATCTAGAACTCCCAATTTATCCCTCCCCCCTTTCCCCTTTGATAACCATAAGTTTGTTTCTGTGTCTGTGAAAAGTCTGTTTCTGTTTTGTAAATAATTTTTTTTTTAAGATTCCACATGTACATGATATCACATGGTATTTTTCTTTCTCTTTTTGGCTTACTTCACTTAGAATGACCTTCTCCAGGTCCATCCATGTTGCTGAAAATGGCATTGTTTTATTATATTTAATGGTTGAGTAGTATTCTATTGTATAAATATACCAGAACTTCTTTATCGAGTCATCTGTCGATGGACATCTAGGTTGTTTTCATGTCCTGGGTATTGTATACAGTGCTGCTATAAACGTTGGGGTGCATGTATCTTTTTGAATTACAGTTCCCTCTGGATATATGCCCAGGAAGATACTGCAGAGTCTACTGCTGAGGCAAAGCTGACCTCCAGCACCCCTGCAAAAAATCCTTAATCTCTCTAGCCAAAGTTGTTCTTTGATAATAAGATAGCTCTTGGTCATCTTTTAGCTGAGCCAGGAAGTGTCTGTGCTGTGGCAACATTACTCACGGCACTTTTTCTGGCTAAGTAGAGGATTTAGCTACCGAACATCACCGATCACTTGGTTTAAGAAAGTGACTCCTTCAGCGGGGTCTTTCTTTGATCTGTTTAACCTAAGTTGGTTTGGGTCTTAGGAACTGTGGCTTCTGAGCACCCTCCAGATGTCTGCTGTTATCCTGCTTACAGTCGTTCTCTTAGTCTCCCTGGGACACTGTTCTCTCCGAAGCTTTAAATGCAAGCCTGGAGCAGATGGCAACCAGATAAGTGGTCTCCCTTCACCTAGAATACCAGAAATGGGATGAAGAAGATGGTCAACTAAAGGATCTCAATACTTTAACCTACAAATGCCAGTTAGAGACCCAGCCTGACTCCAACATCAACAAAAAGTGGAAGGTCAGGGAGGCGCTAATACCTGAACAGCTCAGAGTTTGACCAAAGGGGGGAATTGATAAAATTAACTCATATATGAGCACCCATGAAATGGAGGCCGCCCCAGCAGTGTGGCCCAGATCACAAACCTAAACCTAAGTCAGGGTGCGCTTACGAGAAACACCTCACTGTCAAGGAAAACTTACCCAACGTGCACCAACCACAAGCCTCCAACTCAGCTTTCACCGGCTCACCTCATCTTAGAAAAACTAAGTCTTATAGGAAATTCCGGACCCCCCCAGCCTGTCACGCCCCGTTTCTGTGTTGCCGTCTCTTAACATTCTGTAAAGCTCGCTGTTGCCCAAATTTCCTCGGGAAGAGAGCCCCACTGCTTATAAGGCACGAGACTCCCCCAATCCGTGGGCCGTTTTCCCGTAAACAAAGGGCATCAAACTTATTACTGAATTGTTGTAGTTTTATCATCTGACGATATAACAGCATCAGCCTCAGTGGACAGAATTACTCGATTAGTAGAAAGCACGACTGCTTTTCCTGGCCACACTCAGCCGTGGGTGCTAGACGACCGACACCACCAAACTATCCTGCTTATGTTACACATTGTAAATGATCATGTATATTTACTTTAATACCTTCTATCTACACTCTGATGTAAATGACATTTCTCTAACATACATCTGTAAATATAAATTTGTATCTTCTCTATATAAGTTATCTTGACATTAAGGTCTTTCCTCCTAATTCAGAATTTCTTTAATTAGACAGGGTTAAGGATGACTTTTTTTGAAATATCTATTAAAACAAAAGGTATTTTTTATAAGATATATTTGTTTATTAAATTTTCTAGAGGAATGCGTCGTACTTTTATGAAGAAAAAAGATGTAGGCCCTCTCGATTACTTTGTAGTCTTAATTCTTTTTATCTCACATTCATCTGACAGTTCTGGTTAATACTTCTCTCTCTCTCAGCTCTTGGCAACTTTTGATCATGAAACCAGTTAGAGTTCCTTGTCACAACTCAACACGTTTCCCTTTGAGATGCATTTTATTGTTTACACGTGACTTTTTTTCAAATTGAACTTCTCTATAAATTTGACCTAAACTTTTTAAAAACTATCTTTAGATGGAACTATTAAAATATACAGCATTTAGTAATTTAACCATGAACCCTGCTTACACTAATGCAGAGATCTGCTGAAGTCCCCAGCTTAATAACATTAAGTGTTGTACTCTAAATTTTTGCATTGGCTTAGAAATAACCAGACAGCATTCAGCTCTAAATATTCCACAATTCAGATTTTTATGTTTTTTTTTTATTCAGTTGATATTAATAAACAGCTTTGATATAAGAAAATCCCATGTAAATCTGTAAAAGACATTTCCATTTCTAGGATTCATGAGATTAGGAATGCAGTATTAAGGGCAGGCTACTTTAAATTATCTTGTAAAATCAAACAGTCAAAGAATTTTCTGTCCTAAACCTGCCTTGACTTTGTGGTGAAAACATTACAATTTCAAAAGAAGAAAAGAATGTTAAAAAAATAGAAAGAAATAAAAAAGTAATTAAAAAATCTTAGTATGAATAATCCAGTGACCAGTTTTGAGTTTGTATGTGAATACTTATGTCTGAAAGAAGTATTTATTTTGTAGCCCCAATATAAAGTTTTTATATTCTTTCATTTTGGGGTTTACATATAAACTTTTATTCTTTGATTATTTGTTTGCTATTAGCTTATTTAATATATGTGTAAAAAATTGTTCAACAATAAGCAGTGAATTTTTCATGAGTTAACCCAATTCAACATAAACCAAAAAAAAGATTAATAAGTTCAGATATAATAGATATGACAAAAATGCCCAGTATTAATAATGACCACAGTGTACACATCCAAGAGGGCTGATTTGTTGTTGGATTCCTTGAAGACAGTGACTTTGAACTGTGGCTCTCAAACTTACTTTTTGATTTTGACTAAAATAAGAAAAATATTCACACACAAACACATGCAACTGACAAAAACCTCTCAGCCAATACTAATCCAATCTAAGATGAGATCATTTTACAGACAATGAGGATGTTTCCTTTCTATGGCTCATACTTTGTTGAGGAAGGGAAATCAAAGACAGGAATTGGAATGTGATCTAAAAGGTGGGGCTCTTTTATGTGACTTTCTCCTCCCCCAATTTTCTTCCTCCTTCCTTCCCTTTCTTCCTTCCTCCTTTCCCCTCTCCCAGCAGATTATCAGTTTATTTACTCTCAGTCTTAAATTCACCTTTGTTCCTGCACTGTGAAAATGGATATGGGTCCTTAATTTTTTTCTTTGCCAGCTGGCATGGTGCTAACTGGTCAGTGGAGGGTGTGATAGGGACATTGCAGGAGGAGAAAGGTCGGAGGCTTTCTGGTTCTTGTCTGATCACTGGGCAGGCTCTGGTAGCAGTGCCCTGGCTGGCTCTCCAGCATCTTAGTCCGGCAGACAGGTGGCCATCCTGACGCTCAGTTCCTTCAGCCTCCTCTAGCACCAAGCCCCTGGCAGGCTTAGAGTTTCTCCAGTGTCTGGACCCTGGAGCACACAGTGGACAGAAGTCCCCAGTGGCCACAGCTTCCCCTGGTTCTTGCCTGTGTGCTTTCCGACCAAGATGCTATAGGTCAGATACTTCTACTGTACTTCGTGGGCAGATTTCTGAAGGCCACCTTTCCTAAAATTTCTGCCTAATGTGGTGCCACTATATTTTAACAAAATTTTACAAGTATAATATTAATATAAAACAGCACATCAATAGCCTTATTTTGTAGTTTCTAATCTTTGACCAATTTGCAATAAACCTTTCAAACTTTTCTCAGTGCACGCACGTGCGTGCGCACGCACACACACACACACACCTCACAGACACCATGTGAAAATGCATTCAGTCCAGTGGGTAGTCTCATTTAGAGATATTTATAGGGTGATATTTATGCATTTCTGTCTGTCTGACATTTATATTAGAAGATGATACATATAATTTAGATTTTTTAAGACCCATCATCCCGTAAGTGCTCAGCCAAATCTTCACCCAGCTAAGCACAATTATATCCAGCTAGATGACTTCTGAAAATGTTTGTGTTGATTCAGAGCATTTAATTTATATTTTAATCCACAGATTTATTTTTTTAAGTCCGCCATTAGTAAAGTGATTTGGCTCCAGGCAACTTTTATACCTTATATATCACTGTTTTTCATAACGTTATATTTCCATTAACTCACATTAAAAACACTAAATATGTGTTTTTTTCCAGTTTATTATACTTCCCACATGTCTTGTTTCCATAAACTTATGGTTCTTATAGGATATTGCAGTATTGCCTATGAGTTACCTGATGGGAAGAAACCTACACACAAAACAGTATATATAGTGTTGAATCAAGTTTTCTATTTAATAAATAATAAAAAGGAAAAATCACGGCATGAGAAATGTAAACAGAGAAGGAGTACATGCTTCATAGCTCATCTAAGACTCTCTGACCCCCACAGGCCACTAATGGGGACACGTCTTGGGGAGGTGGTGACAAACCCTATGCATGGTGGATCTTGTCAGATACAAGAAATTGTATTTTATGATGGGATGAAACCCTTGAGGCTTACATACATAAGAAGGAACTTAATTTCCTTTTACTTCTTCCATTTGGAAAATAAAACGTATTTACAGAAATATGTAAACTTTTCGAATCAAAATCAGTGAGGGTGCAGTATGAACATGTCGAGGTGGGGCCGGAAGCAGCAGCTGCGCGCGCGCGCCCCACGCAGCGCCCCGCCTCCAGGCTTCCAGTGTCCGAAAAATAATCCCTGTTCCTCCCGGAAGGTTGGAGTCATACTGAAGTCAGAGCTACACACTTTTTTTTGTTTGCAACGGTTGCTTTTTTTTTTTTTTATTAAACAAGAATGTTCTGTCTTGCTACTGGAAAATACGCCCTCATTTTTCTTGAAAAAAATCAAGCCTATCTCGATTTCATGTTTCCACCTTTGATAAAGACATGAGTAGAGTGAAACACTGGTCTAATATGAAGGAAAACAAGAGCAAGTCCCACGGTAAATGGAAAGTGTATCAGTCTGCATCTAATCACCGGAGAGAAGCCACACAGTGATTTGAACTGGGAAAGTTTAATAAAAGGGATTATTCACTATAGCACGGGATTGGTAACGGAAGATTGCCTAGGAAGAGGAGACATCTAAGGGAGATGGCAATTCCGTATGCACACAGCAGCCACTGCGGGGGGAGTGGGGCACCCAGGGCGGATGTCCCGCTCAGGGCTGCTGGCCAGGCTTGTCGCAGAGGGCAAGGCTGTGGCTCTTTGCGGGGCAGAGAAGCGGTGGTGCCTCGCCGGCAGAACCTGCTGGAAGCCTGCCCTCTGATGCGCTGGGCTGTGCCTCCCTGGAGGCACTCGGCCGCAGAACAGCCCCAGCTCTCGGTGGCGGTGAGGAGGAGCTGGTACCCGGGAACGTCCGGGCCCCTGGCTGCTCGGAGCCAACCTGCAGTGGCCTGCAGTCGCCAGGCCCTGTGGGAAGGCTTCCCCCCACCCCCGCAGGAACCAGCCCAGGGCACACACTGGACCCAGGCAGCAGAACCTGCCCCTCCTTCCGTGTCCCTCCAGCGCCCTCTACAGACGAAGCCTCAGTGCCAGCTGGCCGAGGCCTCCGGAGCATTTTTACCGAGCAATCAAAAACAGTGAATTCGGAGCCGAGAGGCAATAAATCGATACCCAGCACCGAAACTGACACTTGACTCTGGATCAGAGAGCCAATAAAAAATGATTAAGATAGTGGACAAGCTAGAATGTGGGCCTGGTATGGTTAGAGCTTAAGTTTTTTGCTGAGAAACTTGAAAGCTAGACTTTTTGTGTGGAATCTATCAGATTTTAAGTATTGACTGAATTACAAACCACGTCCAAATAGTGTGTTTGCTAAAGGACCATACAGGTGTGCCAAAGCTGGCTTACTCTGAAATTCTGCTTAGAACAGGGTTGTAGTATCTTTACAGCGTATCACGCCTCTAGCCTCAGCACAGTTGAGATTCCAACTTTATCCTACGGGAGCATCCTCAGTGGAGTCAAAGACATTCCAAAGGAAGTGAGTGACCCTTGACTTGGAATGCAGGGGACTTTTATTTTGGGCCACAGCATTCTTCTTCAATTCTTCCTTTCGAAATACCATAGCTATCCTTTATAAGGACTCTGACTCTTTATGAAGACCCTACCAGTCTTGAGGACATAGTTTATTCAATTTAGTTCATAGTCTTTGTGATCTTTAGGTTTATTTGCGGCATGAACATTCACCCTGAACGGGACAACTGCATTATCTAAAATATTCAGAACTTGATCGTAATGGCTACTTGTTTAAATACCATTGAAATCACTTCCTTAATCGTTCTGTAAAACTGTGATCTCATTGTTCATTAGACATGTGCCTCCATGTGGTTTTCATTTTTAAAAATTTTTCAGTGGTTTTAATAGTTAGTGGTCACACTCTTATTTGAATTGTAGTTTTTGCATTAAACACATGTAAAAAATAATGATGGAAATGGTGAAACAATTTGGAAATAAGCAATATGATTAATATATGTACGTTAATGCTATTTAGTTTGTCACCCAGGTAGAGGTTTTGTGACCAATTTAGATGTTCCCCTCCTGTCCTCTCCTAGAACTTAGTATATTCCATTATCTTAATATTTTTCACACTATACTGTAGTTTGTGGCTAATCTTTCTATCTCCTTAGCAAGAAGGTAAACTCTTCATGAGCATGAAAGTCTATTTTTTTTATTTAAAAAAATGTGGCTACTGTAGCCAACCACTGAATAATTAAAATTTAATTAATGATTTAATGACAAATAAATTACTTTATATTTATGAGAGCTCTTCTATATCCATTTGTAATAATGTTTAACAAAAAACAGTAATAGACACATATATGACAAAATTATAACAACTTTAACTGTAATGCCATTTACACTAGATATACAAGGGCCCATCTTAATTATTTTGTACTATTTTGTTTGTATTTTCAGGTTTAACCTTAAGATTTTTTTTCACCTAATATGTTTTGACTTTGTAAACAGTATAGACTGCTTCTAGATGGCAGAAGTCTAAAATATTATTTTAAAACCACAATTTTAAATGATCCTTAGAATGCTAGATCTTGCCCTTTATGTGGGAAAGGGAGCTAAAGAAAAAAAATTTCCTTCTTAAAAATTATTTTTCAATGTAATTCATACTTGACAGTTAAGCATCAATTAGTAACTAAGTGTTGTATTTTTAAAAAGCCTTTCTGGGTCTCCCAATCCTCATCCCACATTCTCAACCTAGATTAACCATTTTCAACAATTTTGTTGCTTATTCTTTCATTTATTTCTATTCACAAGTAGTTTATTTCTGTATTTCTTGATTTATAAGTTTTAATAAATCCTCTACCAATTTTCTGTAATGAACTCTGAAGACCTATATCTCTTATCCTTTTCCCTAATATAAGGTAAAAATCTATATTAAAGTTATTTTATTAGATTATTTTATACTAGTATTTATTCTGTCAGTATTTTGTCTCAGCTTCTACAGTTTCTAACCGACAGTTCTTCTACATCTCTTTTACATGTTTCTGACTTACAGTTTTGATATGTCTTATGACTTTAAATCCTTTCTGAGATTTATTTATTTATCCTGAGCTCTATTTTTCAATCCTCAAACATACTTAACATTTTATTTCAGTAAAAAACCAAAAAATTATATTCCATCATTCATCACTCCTTTTTTTAAGTGTCTGTAACTTACATACTAAAGTGAGATTTCGATGATCTTTCCAAGAGATAATTTACCATACAAGGTGTTGATAATCTGTAAGGCATTCTACTAAGCTGCTTTTTTCACCCTCAAGCCTGAAGTATTCATGTCACATATATATTTTTACAAATATCCATTACAAGTTTTTTTCAAAACTATAATTTTGTCTTAAAATTCAATCATATCAAATAGAGGCTGTCCTAAACAAAAGTCTGGAAAAGGAAAGGAATTTGAAAACTGGAGATAATAATGCATTTTAATAAGAAAGTCTGAGATATATATTTTATTAGTTTTAGAACAAATTAAAGAAAGAACAATAAAATGAAACTGTGCTGTTCTACAGCTTTACCAAATAACTTACTATCTTAGTTGTATTTTTTTCACAAGAAAATTCTCACTTTGTAGTCTAGATCATATAATTATAAGACCTTGGATTAGAATTCACCACGATTCACTACAGCTTAACTTTGTGGACTTTGCTGGCACTGACATGAACTGTTTCTGATGTTTATGTAGTGTTCACTGAAAATCACCCTCGTAAGGAAATTTAGAGGAAACTCTCTAAGTTCGTCTAAGTCATTAGCCTGCCTTTGGGGGAAAAAAAAACCCGGATGAATTCGTTTAGTCTAAAGGGTATATTATTGAGCATTCACATCACATCCAGTACACAAATTTCATTTTGGCTGAATTTTCATGTAAGGCCATTTGCCAAAACTGCTTACATAAATCCATAGATAAAATTATTTTAGCAATTCCCAAAGCTGCTAATGGTGTGTCAATTCTGGGCATAGGATAATAAGTGTCAGGGCTGGCTGCAAACTGTAATTATTATCATCCAACCAGAAGCTAATTATACCGTCCAGTTTGAAAGCAGCCACTACTTGAGAATCCCCAGAGCCTATAGAAAGCCTAATAATTCTTAGTTTAACATCATCTCAATCTAATTTCTAATGTCACCTAACAACTCCGGCTAGGTTTTCATTATGGCACTATTTTTTTTTTTAAATTACACTTGTACCTAGACTGTATTTCAGATAAATCATCTCCTGGTTGGTGTTTAAGTCTATCTCCAATTGATTGTTCCTTCTTTAACCAATGTTCTAGGACTTTAACAATTCAGTGGAGCAACTGTTATAAGCAGTAGTCAAGCAGAGGCAGAAAGGTCCATATTGTGAGCGAGCAGGATGTTCAATAGAGAGAATTATCTGTGGATTTAATAAGAGGGATTATTTCATATTAACACTAATTGCCTGCTGTAGAGTGGGGGCCCCTCATGAAACACAACCGTCACCCAGATTTGGGTGATGTAGTGATCAACGTGTTAACAGAAAAATCCAGATTTGAGAGAACATTTTGTAGTCAGCATGTTCTTTGAACTAAGTCAAGTGTTTTGCTATGAAATCCTAATCAAGAGACTAAAGAGCAGGAAAATATGCACATCTCTTTATAATCACCATTTCAGTATTTGCCCCAAATTGGGAACAGGTGTTTTACCCCTCTGCTACTCTTCCCCCGACCCCCAATCTGTTCATTCTGGAAAAGAGAAATGTCTCAGCCATATCCAGCGTGCCACAGGTCACGCTCTGTGACTGCAGGTGGAACACTGCCTGCGCCGTTACCAGCACTCTCCTGCTGCCCAGGGCCGGCGAGCACATCTCAGGAAGTAATGGGCCTCTCCCTCTAATCTGTTTGACTCTCCTAAGGTTGTCCAAGCTAGGAAGACTGAAGCAGCTGCTAGGAAATTTAAGTTTGGTGGAGATGTATCTGTTTAGATAATATATGTTTGTACAGTGTCAAATACTATTCCATGTGTCAATGTATTTATAGTATTTAATTCCTAGTCACGTCTATAAAAACATTCAGTAAAAATTTTAAAAAATGAAATAGAAAAGCTTTATACTGAAAATCTTGTAAGCTATATCTGTAAAAAGAGTACATATATATTCTTTTTATATTATATATAGACAAAATGTACATAAATTTGAAGACTTAGGTTTCTAGGAATATATTGATTTCTTTATATACATATTTAGTCTCTTGTTTGTTTTGGATAATATGAATATTGTGTTTGACCTTCAGATGTATTACTCATTAGATAGCATGTTACACATCTATGACAGAATGGGTATAATTATTTTAGACATAACTTTTAATAGCATTTGATTGAGCTAATGATTCATTTTGTTCAGAGTTATTCGGGGACCTACTGGTGCATGCGTAGGAGACAGCAGTATGAAACTGAGCCTGCCTGTTCAAACACCCAGACACGGGCCACAGGAGGCTCCAGGTATCTGGAGTAGTGAGAAGGGAGAGCAGGTGGACAAAAGAGAGAGGCTTTTGGATGCTGATTCAGAGGGGTCTTGGGCATGACTTAAACTAATTCTGGTATGAATGAAAGAGTGAAAATAATTCCGCACTGCCTTTTGAGCATCAAGTGCATTCTGACACAGCTCTAAGAACTGGCTTTTTGGGACTTAGCCCAAACTTGTAATGTTCTTCAACTATTAAAGGGTGTAACTCCAACAGGGTAAAAACAGATGTTAAACAGAGTCAAATAGTGGTGCTTCAAGTCCTAAATGCACTAATGATTCCCCAGGTTACAGCTACACTTTGGCCACAGGAGATGTTCAATCAAGATTTGTTTGATGCATGGATTTTTTAATGTAACACACATACATCAGTTTCTGATAATTTTATTAAATGTATGTAAAGTTCTCTATAATGTTCCATATGTTCTTGGAGATCTCAGAAACTACATTAAATATGATTTACATACGTATTTTTATACCCACTTTTACTGTATCTGAGTATGTTTAATCTTAAGTTATTACGCAGTACCATCCAAAACAGGAGCAGCTGCTCTCTGAAACATGTTTCTATTTTGATAAGAGACTATACATTTCTAGGACCACCATTCACATCTAGAACTTTCTTATTTTACAAAGAGAATTGCCATGGAACTCTTTCAATAATAATTCTCTTTTCTTTACAAACCATAGTTATAACATTTATTTCTATGTTCATTCAAAATTATCCTGATTAAATGATCGAAAATATAGTGTAATTTAACAGGGTAAAATTCATCAAAATCTTCTGGAAATGAAAGAACCAGGTGATGAACACATAATCATGCAAAATAGAAAAGAATGCAAAACTCCATCACACATATATTCCTCTGTTTGTAAGTTTGTGCATTAGTGTAGAAGATTGTACTTTGCTTGTTTTGTTTTAATGGCAGGGTACTTATACAATACTTATGTGGTTAGAATTATGCAACAAATGTATAAATTCAAGGGGAGGTTATTATGAGAAAGCATTTACTTTATGGTGAGTGCTTCTTTGTGTGTCTTCTTTTCAGTTATCAAAGTTCAGATTTGCACGTGTTCATTCTAAAGCTATTGTTTCTCTAGCAATTAGTGAATAAAATGCATTGTAAGAAATACCATTTTCTGTAAATTGTTATCTACCCTCATTCTTCAGTCTTTAAGATCTTGTTTAATTCAACTGCTCTTTCTAGTTCAGTAGCTAAAAATAGGGAAATCACCTTTTTTTTCACTGTTTTTCTTTCTTTCTTTTTAGCTGAAAGCATTTGAGGGTGGGAATAACTCCAACAAATGCAGCTGAAGTGCTTATCTAGTTGTCAGTTTGATTCTATATCATTTTGTTTGATTTTATAACTGTGTTTATGGATTGTTAGTGTTTGAAAGCACTCGACTTACTAGGAATTTGATAAGTGATTAAAAATCTGGCAAATGTTTTCTCCAAGTGCTTCTAAATAGATTCTATAAACAAAGGCAAACAAAGTGAGGTGCAGTGTGAATGATGATTTGCGCTAGCAGTTTCACAGTATTTAGTGAGTACAGTAAGAGATATGTTTAGGGTGTTTTTCCCTCTCCATGCGGCTCTGGGAAATAAATGAGCATATAGCTGACTTTCCACAAGAGGGCTTCATGTTTCAAATCAGCATTTTCATACTTTTTTGGCATGATTCCCAGAAAAGTCTATTGCTTGTTAGTTTATTGAATCAAGAAGAGTTTCTATTGGGATATTTTATAACTCTTCTGGAGAAGAACTTCCAGAGATTTACATCTGTGAATATTTGTGCATTTAAGAGAATACAGGCATACATGTTCAAATACTAACTACGTACACATATATAATTATGGATTTTGTTGGATTGTCTACATATGTTAATATATATGTAGGTAATCCATCTTGAATATAGTTCTACTGTTATTCAGGAGTTTTTTCCTACAGAAAAAATATATATACACATATGTGTATATCATCTATCTGTCTGTCTGTCTATTTACCTATCTATCAAAAAACTATTATAAGGAATAGGTTCATGCCATTATGGAGGCCAAGTGCAGCAAAGTGCCATCTGCAAGCATCAGACTCAGGAAAGCCAGTGGTGTCATC
Organism: Vicugna pacos; assembly: GCF_048564905.1. NCBI lineage: Eukaryota > Metazoa > Chordata > Mammalia > Artiodactyla > Camelidae > Vicugna > Vicugna pacos. Next base: position 31,260,197 of record NC_133009.1, read on the forward strand.
GTCGCTGGAATGTGAAGGCCTGAGGACAGGGAGCACTGATGGTGTGAGTCACGAAGGAAGAGCAAGAGACCAGTGTCCTAGCTCAGACAGTCAGGCAGAGGGACCGAATTCTCTCCTCTCCCTTTTTGTTAAGGCCCTTAACAGACTAGATGATGTCCACTACACTGGGGAGGGCGGCCTGCTTAACCCAGAAGCTCCCTCCTGGACACACCCAGAAATAATTTGTAATCCCTCTGGGCGCTCTGTGCCTCAGTCAAGCTGACACATTAAAATAACCATCGTAGTACTATGTCTTCAGTTCCTATAGACCAAAGTGTTCATGGTCAACTGCTAACTCTTAAGATTCTTTTCTTTATATTATTCACTAGTCAGTTATTTATTATTTTATAGTACTCACTAGTTAATTTATTTTTTGTTTTCTCCCATATCACTCTACTCATACTAGTCAGTTGTATATTAATTTGATGATTAATTTCTTTATGATAAAAAAAATATTATGTTCCAAGCCCTTTTCTTTTATATGCTTTATCGCATACGTCATATACATTTGACTTACAAATGACATGCAGGTGAACTGCACAGGTGCATTTATAAGCAGATTTTTTTTCAGTAGTAAATACTATAGTACTGCCCGGTCTGTGGATGGTTGCATCCTTGGATGTGGAACTGTGGATACAGAGGAACCACATCCACAGAGGGCTAAGTTATGTGTCAGTTTTCTGGTGTGCAAGGCCGGCACCCCTAACCCCTATGCCATTCCAGGGTCACCTGTAATTCTGTTAGGTGTTTGCTGTGATGACACTCATTATGTGTTACACCTGGGAGTCAGATTCATGTTTTGTGAGCCAGTGAGTTCAGAATCAGTTATAGGAAGAGAGAAACATTTGAGTAATGTTTGTATAGGAAAACAAGGAAAGAGATTTAGCTTATGTTCCCCAGTTTGGTATGGTTAATTTGAAAATAAGATACACATTAAATGTATATTGATGTTGCAGGTTGCAGTAATACTGTCTAATATTGGTATGTACACTATATGTATAGGTTTAGGAGAACATTATAGAATATTAATGAGTCCATTTTAACTTTCTAAACATCTTTTTGCCATATATCCACAAATAATATTTTCATACCATTTATCTGTGTGTATGTCTATTTATATTGGGCTAGTGTATAAAATCCTATAATTTGATATTTTATATGGATTTCTGTAAGCTGTTAAAAGGAGAACAGATAGTTAACTGAAGGGAAACATTTCTCAAAATAAGCAATGTTATCTTTGAAATAGTTGCATTGAATGTATGAAGGTAGAAGAGACTGCATTTTACTAAAACTAGGAGTTCTAATTTACAAATACAGCTGGAATCTTAAGATGTCATATCATTTTGAAGCCGCAGCAATCTCTCATCTTCATTATATTGATAACTTTCTGACTGATTTCTTTGTCTTTGTATTGACAATCCTCTGTGTCTAGCCAGACATACACATGACAGAACACTCATGTCAGGATGGCAGTCCTCTGCTCTATACCTGCCAATATTTACTTGTTACTCTTGGAATAAACTTCAAACACCTTACAATGACCCCCCGGACTCTGCCTGATCCAGTCCCCGGCTACTGCGCTCACCTCCTCCACCACCACTCTTCTGTTTACTCTGCTCCACCCACGGCTGCCTCTGCTGTGCCGTGAACACGCCTAGCTCAGTTCTGCTGCTTAGATTTGGATTAGCTCTTCCCTTCGCCTGAGATAAACTTCCTTCGGTTCATCTCAGTGCTCCTTCCCGCCCTCCCTTTATCCTCATTCACCTCTGAGCTAGTAAGTTACCTACTCAAGAAGCATTCTGTGAGCACCCTACATGAATACCACTCTCTCACCACCTCTATAAGCCTCTCTTTTCTTTTTTTCTAAATTATTTTAGATCCTTTTCTAAATCCTTGTACCCCAGAGTACAGCTCGTGCATGGTTTTGTCTGTGTGTGTGGTTATCTCCTACTAGGATACACTGGAATAATGAAGCTGCATGTGGCCACAGACTGTCTTAGTCAACATTCTTTCCCTGCATCTTGAATTATTCTCAGCACATACTAGGTTAATTTTTCTTTAATTAATGAAAAGCAGCATCCTATTTGTAACATACAAAATAATTGTACTAAAACATGCATTAATTTTTTAACCATTATGATAAAATGGTCCTATTTAAGTTCTTTTTACTTGATTCTTGATTTATCACTCCCCTCCTATTACCTTTGGTAACCATAAGTTTGCTTTCTATGTCTGAGTCTTTCTTTTTTGTAAATAAGTTCATTTGTATCATATTTTTAGATTCCACATATAAGTGGTATCATATAATATTTGTCTTTTCTCTGTCTGACTTACTTCACTTAGTATGTCAATCTCCAGGTCCATCCATGTTGCTGCAGATGGCATTATTTCATTCTGTGTTATGACTGAGTAGTATTCCACTGTGTGTGTGTGTGTATTACATCTTCTTTATCCAGTCATGTGTCATTTAGGACATTAATAATCATAGACATTTAGGTTGCTTCCATGTCTTGGCTTTTGTAAACAGTGCTACCATGAACATTGGTGTGCACATATCTTTTCAAATTAGAATTTTCTCTGGATATATGCCCAGAAGTAGGATTGCTGGATCATATGGTAACTCTAGTTTTAGTTTTTTAAGGAATCTCCATACTGTTTTCCATAGTGGCCGCACCAAACTACATTCCCACCAGTAGTGTAGGAGGGTTCCCTTTTTCTCCACAGCCTCTCTGGTGTTTCTTATTCGTGGACTTTTGAATGATGGCCATTCTGACTGGTGTAAGGTGATACCTCTTTGTAGTTTTGATTTGTATTTCACTGAAAATTAGTGATATTGAGCAATTTTTCATGTACCTATTGGCCATTTGAATGTCTTCACTGGAGAAATGTCTGTTTAGGTCTCCTTCCCATTTTTGCATTGGGTTGTTTTTCTCTTATTAAAAGTTGTATGAGCTATTTACATATTCTGGAAATTAAGCCCTTGTCAGTCGCATTATTTGCAGATATTTTCTCCCTGTCTGTAGGTTGTTTTTTGTTTTGTTTATGGTTTCCTTTGCTGTGCAAAAGCTTATAAGCTTGATTAGGTCCCATTTGTTTATTTTTGCTTTTATTTCTATTGCCTTGTATTTATGAAAACATTGCTACGATTTATTTATTTTTATTTAATTTTATTTTTTATTGATGTATAGTTGAGTTACAGTGTTGTGTTAGTTTCTGGTGTACAGCATAGTGATTCAGTCACATATATGTATATACACAGTAAACACACACACATTTTTCAGTATAGGTTATTACATGATACTGAATATAGGTCCCTGTGCTATACTGTAGGACCTTATGTATGTTTTTTTATATATAGTAGTTTGTATCTGCTAATCCCAAACTCTATTCTTTTTAAATTAACCTATCAGCAACCATTAAGCTTACTACACTGATTCCTGTGTGGAAATTCTGTTGATAATGAGGAATTAATATTATTTAAAAAACAGTGCATATTATTTGGATTTTAATACATACATAGAGTGTCTTTATATGGATATCTAAAGCTAATTGGGTCAATAGAGCAAAAAAGGAAGAAAAGAAAATGTCATCAAATATTCAAAATTAAATTATAAGACAATGTATATATAAGTAATATTTTTTCATATGGAATAAATTTTTATCAATAGTTTATATAACCTAAGTAAATGACAATTAAAATTACATCTGGGAATCTATTTTAATATTTTACATTTTTTTTGGCCCTGGTAGGATAAGTGGTTGGATATATGTATAAATTAATATATTTGAGCATTAGATTAAAATTTAACTATAAATAATTACACCTAGAATAAAAGGAATTTTCCTTTCTTGCAAATGAATTTCACTCATAATTTTTGTCAAGAATGTTTAAAGTGATCAATAGAACTGTCATCAGGAGAAAGAAAAAAAAGAGACTATTAACACCTGAAGGTACTACTGAATGATGTGGTCACGTAAGTCTCCGTGGACGTGCATCGCAGATGCAGCCCTCTCTCCATGTGGTCACGTGTCTGCAGTCTTGGATACTGTTACCTGCTTGCAACTAAAGCAAGTGTAGGATCTTTCAAAATACATTCCAGTGTGTAATTCCTGGAGAAGTTAACCCAGTTTCTCTTAGTGGTTAACACGTTTACCTATATAGTAGTGTTCATATATACACGTATTCAGGTATAGTATCACCTATTCAAACTTGAAAAATTGAGAAATGTATTTTATTTTTTTTAATCCTTTAAGAGTTTTAATCAGTAAAGGGACCTGCAATCATTCTCAGACCACTTGGTATTGTTCTTAATTAATAAGCAAAGTCTATACAAATTGAACACTCAGAAACATTAAATTCATCCTGCCCCACGATTTCAGCTTTTCCCAGACCTCCTTGGTGCCCTACGAGCACCACCAGAAGCTCCTACTTGAGTTACGGCACGGCTTCTCTGGAAGCCTTCTATATACACTGGAGGGTAGTAATTACAGACTATTTCAGATCTCATGATACCCTTGAATTAAACCACCCCTGTTAGTTTCCAGTTGTACAGCCTTTGACATGTTACTTGACATCTTTTAAGTTTCAGTTTCCTATAATTGTATGCAAATATTAACATTATTAGACTCACAGGTGTGTGGTGGGGGTTATAAATAGACAATTTGTGCAAGGTACTCAGCCTTGTCACTGGAACATAGCAAGCCGTCAATAAATGTAAACTAATCTTTAAATGTAAATGCCTTTAGAGAAGATTAAGAAACACTGTAATTTAAAAAATACCCCATACCCCCGATTATAGTGTTTTTAAAAGACATTAAGTGGATTTGCCTCTCACAGGCAGATATGATGAGGCAGGATCATCAGGGCTGGGACTCCTCATTCAACCTCAGATGAAACTTCCATCTTACCATCTAAAATGGGTTCTTAGGCTCCAGCAAATAAATCCACATTTCAGCCAGCAAGACAAAAAAAGAATAATGCCAAACTTTCACACACACACCCCACCCCCGCCAGCCTGCCGATGGGCCCTGGGACACAGTGCAGAAGCTGAGCATGCCATTTCTAATTGTACTCTGTCAGCCAGAACATAATCACAGGACTACTCCCATTTCCAGGAAAGCTGAGAAATATTGTAAGAGAAGAAGTGAGGTGTATTTCTTTATTGGGAGTCAACTGATTACAGTCAGGAGGCTGGTATCTGGAATCTGTGTCCTTGAGTCTGCACTCCATGACTCACCTGAACCCACATGTTATCATTCTAGCCCTTGCTCACTCTGCTGTGTTCCCTCACAGTCCTCCTTGCTAATTCATAAACATGTCACACATGCTTCTGCCCTAAAGGCTTTGCCGTTGATGTTTCCATTACCTGGACTGTTCTTACTTGAGGTGACTACATGGTTCCCTCCTTTAACCCACTCAGGACCTCATCCAAATGTTACCTACTTAGCTATGCCTTCCCTGTGTACCTTAATTAAAATTGCAGCAACATGCCCATCCTCCATACTTCCACTCTGTGCTTAAATTTTTAGTCTCCCAAACCAATCATACTAATAGTACTATACATAACATTCATTCAGTGTTTACTATATAACAGACACTATCCTAGCTGCTTTACATATATGAATTCACTTCGTCCTTATAACTGCCTCTTTTAGATAAGTACTACTGTAATGTCTGTAAAAAATTCTTGTAATAATTGAAGCACAGAGAGGTTAAGAAAATTGGTCAAGGTCTCATAACTCAGAAGTTGTAAAGCTGGATTAAACACAGCAGTATGATCGCAGAGTGAGCACCTGCTATCACTTCCTCGGTGTAAGCACTGTACTGGTAATGCAGGCCATGATTTTCTGTTTCTAGGATATATGCCTCCTCCCAAATTTTGCTGTTCATTGCTGAAACCTTACCACCTGAAAGCAAAACTGAATCAGAGTAAATCTGCCTTGTCCCCTATGGCACATATCAACTACTTGAAATACACCGAGTCCAGATTAAGATGTGCTTTAAGGGTAAAATGCACATCAGATTTCAAAGACTTAGTAGCAAAATGAATAATCTAAAATATGTCATTAATAAATTTTGTACTGAATACATGTTGAAATATTTTGTTAAAACATATTAATTTCACTTTGAAAAAATTTATTTTTGAAGTGACTACTAAAAATGAAATTACATATATGACTCATATTAGTGTCTTGAATTATATTTCTCTTGGACAGTGCTGTAGAAAAGGATCAAAAAAATAATTGTACAATGTGTAAAATAGTTGTGGCATTAATGAACAAGCTATTTTTCCCAAGCAAACTGTTGAAAAAATGGTCAGATAAACCATTGGGAAAAATGGTATAAAGATATCTCGCTAGTAAGTGGTGAAGCCAGATTTGAACTTCAGTAAGTATATCTTCAGAACCAATGCTTATTAACTCCTTGCTTAGTTACCTCTCCATTGTAGTAATTTTACTTACATAATTCACGTGAAATTTCATATTTGCACACTATTCACTTCAGTTGTTTAATTGAGATATAACAGACATCTAACATTGTGTAAATTTAAGGTGTGTATTGTATAGATTTGATGTATACCATAATATGATTACCACCATAGTATTAGCTAAAAACTCTCTTATGTCACATAATTATCATTTCTTTTTTCTTTTTTTGTGTGTGGTGAAAACATTTGAGATCTAGTCTGTTAGCAGCTTTGAAGTATGTAACACAAAGTGTTGACTGTAATCACAGTGCTGTGCATTAGCGCTCCAGAACTTAATTACCTTCTAACTACACGTTTGTATCCTTTGACCACCACCTCCCCGGTTCCCCTACGTCCTTACCCCTGGTAAACCCCTGTCCTACTCTGTTTCTATGAGTTTGCCTTTTCTAGATTCCACACATAAATGATGCCTTATGGTATTTGTCTTTCTCTGACTTCTCTCACCTAGCGTAATACCCTCAAGATACAGAGGCACATCCACGTTGCTGCCAGTGGCAGGACTCCTCCTTTCTCATGGCTGAACTACATACATATCTGTATACATTTTCTTCCCATTCGTCTGTTGATAGACACTTGAGGTTGTTTCCATATTTTGGTTATTATGAACAATGCTTCAGTAAACATGGGAGGACAGATGTCTTTTTGCTATTGTTCTCCTTTCCTTTGGATATATACCCAGAAGTGGAGTTGCTGTAACATAGACAAGTTCTATTTTTGTGTTTTTGAGAAAACGTCATACTGTTTTCCGTAGTGGCCGAACCCATTTACATTCTCACCAGTAGAGCACGAGGGCTCCTTCTCTGTGAGAGCCATTCGAGTGAGTGTGAGGTGCTGTTTCACTGTGGTTGTGATTTGCATTTCCCTGATGATTGGTGATGTTGAACATCTTTTCAAGTACCTGTTGGCCATCTGAATGTCTTCTTTGCAAGAAATGTTTCTTCAGTTTCTCTGCCCACTTTCTAATTGAATTGTTTGTTACTGAGTTGTATGATTTTAAAAATATTTTGGATACTAACACCCTATCCAATGTATGGCTTGCAAATATTTCTCCCATTTGATAGGCTGCCTTTTCATTTTGTTGACTGTCTCTTTGACTTTGCAGAAACTTGTTAATTTGCTGTACTCCCAGTTGTTGATTTTTGCTTTTTTTCCCCTTGTGCTTTTGGTGTGACATCCAAAAAACACCAGCGTTCCAGGCCCTCAAACGCCGGCTACTTTGGGAATCCACACATATGGCTGTATGGAGAAGTGTATACATCCTATGTATGTGAATGGGATAAGCATCTTTCTTGACTTCAGTGCGTTTATAGTCAGATGGAGGCCAGAAACAAAAAGTATAAATGGAGAAAGAGATAAAAATAAAACTTCTACTTATGTAAATCAAAGGAAGAGTAAGTAGTAGTATGAAGACTAATGCAGAAAAACACTTTAGATTTAACGTCTTTGGAGGCTTTCGTGGGTTGGTGATTCATCTGAGGTCTGTACGCAAAGGCTGAGGAGGAGTGACCTACGTCAGGCTCCTGAGAAGATACAAAGCTCTGAGGCAGACAAGAGGCGAGTGTGTTTGAGGACCTCGAAAATAAAGATGAGTGGAGCTTTGTGAGCTGCAGAAAGGAAAGCTGAATGAGATTAGAGAAATGTTCAGGGGGTAAGCAGGTCAAAAACAGGAATTCAGAAGTCATCATCAGTGTCATGGGAGTCTCTAAAAGGTTTTAAGGTAGGAAATGGTCCAGTTCACATGAGAAACAAAATACTCAAGGTATTCGACAGGGAGTGGACCGAGGTGGGAGGAGGAAAAGTGGGGAGTTCAGTCAGGAGGAAGTTGGCCTGATTTGTGTAGCCCTGAAGGATGGAGAAGAGCAGGCAAAGCGTTGTCAAAGCACGACCTGAATATGGTGTTATCTGTAATCAAATCGAAATATTTCCAGTAGAAAATAGGCTTTCTAATAGGGATGATTGTTGACGTGCTTGTGTTAATTCAAATTAAAAAAACCAATTTATAGATATTTCTGGGTTAGTCATTTACTCTTATTTCTTGCCAACACACAAGAGTGCAAAAACTGAAGCACAATATTCTTTATGTGTTTTATTTCTTTTCACACTCTTTAACCATCCTTCAGTATTATAAATGATACTAGAGTCACTGTATCAGAAATGTGGAAGTAACGCTGGTTAGAAATTGCACTGTAAAATACAGAGTTTTTTTGTTTTTAAACTTCCTTAGCTTGTAAATGTCTCCTTCCTTGCTACATAATGGCCTTATCTGGGGGTTGAATCATTCTGTGTAAATGGAATATTTTATACTCTTGGTTAAAAGTCTAGAACTAGGGAATATTCGCCTTGTATCATTTAAAAACATTATCTTCAGTATGTTTTGCTCAGCTGTTTCTATGATCCTTGTTTACTTCAGGGGTTAGGATTGTTCATGGTCAATTTTCCTCCTTAATAGAAAATCCTTTTTACTCTAAGAAAGAGGCTTTAGAAACTGGGTAGTGCTCTCGGTTTATTATTCTCATCACAATGGAGGTGGGGGAATGCCATTTTATTATCATTAGAGGCCCAGGTGAGTCTATTGAATGTGCGTGGGCAGGACAATCTGTGCCTGATGAAATGCTTCAGCTTCCAGTTAGTGAAATTTTGCTCAATCAATAGGAAGTGCTGAGGTGACATGTCCTGCTTTAAGTAGTGCAGGGTACTTTTAAGTAGTCAACTAGGATTCTCAATGTCAAAGTACCACAGTGATGTATTTAAGTTTAAAAATGCCTTACTGACTTTAAGTGCCATAAATTTACCTTCTGTGAGGGGTAATTATAAATTTGACTTTACAGAAGTTTGGCAGAGTTTTACCATTCTTCTAGCAAATATTGAGTTACATATATATATATATATATATATATATTTTAATTGTCTACTTCAGTGTAGTCTTCAAACTTTTCTACTTCAGTAGTAAAATCAGGTAACTCTTTTTCGTATGTGTAAACACATCACAGTTTAACTGTCAAAATTTATATATATATTTTTTTTTTACAAAAGACACGAGGGAGAATATTGGAGATGTCATATTAAGGTGAAAATATTACAAGTAAAGAAAGATTACACAATTAGACACTTCTGTTAAGTAAATCCAAAAGGAGGAAGACTGTCTTTAAAATGTATAAACCAAACAATATAGTTAATTCTGTTGATTATACCCATGTTATTTTAGTTATATGCCAAAATACACATGAAAAGAGAAGGTGGAAAAAAGAGAGAGAAATTATATTTACTTGTGTTTACTCTACATCTGAAAAAAAGAAATTAATACAAATATTTTGTTCCATTTAAGGTTAATTCAGTCTAAATCCTAAAGCAGTTTTAACTGAAGGACTAATAAGCCAGTGGAAAACTATTTTAAATTCTGGCAACAACATCTTTAGAGTGAATCTTGATTTAAATTTATGTTTTATGCACTGCTATTCCTTTTTCCCCAACAGTGTTGGCCTTGTGATTGACACATCTTCAACTGTCGCATTCTCCAGTAGGAACAGGAGTTTGGAGTGTCCTGGGGGTGGGGGTGTTCAAGCTGGCTTTGAGATCTCTTTAGGAAACAAGAGTCTCTAAATGTGCTTTACTCTTACTGCTAGGGCAGTGAGGTAACCCTGACTATAGTGCCGTGACTAGAGGCAATAATTCCATTGTTTGGAAAAAATAAGCCCAATCATAAGCTTTCTCCTCATTTCCCTTGTATTGCATCTGAATTCTCAAATCTAAGACTGAAATTTTTGCAGAATTTCCTAAATAAGAAACAAAAAAGCTGTGCTAACAAAAATAAATGATTTTTCAGAATTCTAGTTTCTCACGTACTTCAAATCACCTGGGAAGAAATATAAATGTCTTACAGTGGATTTATCTGCACAGCTCATTTTGCTTATAAAATAGGATTACTATGAATCTTATTGTGATTATGGAATCAAAAATAATCCAGCAGTAAATAAAAACTAAAAAAATTCTGAAGAATAAAATCTACTGTATATATGTACACAGTATTTTCTAAAAAAGTCATTAAGCCTACCATTCTAAAGACTATGTACCAGTAGCTTTTCTTTATTCACTATGACATTTTAAATCATCTAAGTTTTCCATATTTATTACAGAAAATAGGACTAAATAGTTCTTAAAAGTCTCCTCTAGGTATCTCTTGCCAAGAAAGAGAATCAGTTTGATGTAATAAGAATATAGAAAAAAAATTTTTTAATTATGGTACTCTTAGACTTATACTAAATAAATTACTTTAAATTTTTCTTCAACTAGCTACACATATCCTAATCATGGAGAAAGAAAAGAAAAGCACCTTTTAAAATTAGAATCTTTTAAAATTGAAAACAATATATATTTTTACTCAGGATTTAACCAAAAAAAATCTTCAGAATTAAACTAAGTTAACACCATATCCTATTGGCACATGATAAAGCAATGTTGAACTTAAATATATGTAGAAGCCAAAGCTTGTCTCTTTAGATTCTATGAGGTATTGGGTTCCATTTGTCTATGGATATAAAGCAACTGCTATGTCCGATATCAGAACAAAAACACTGCTTTATTTCTTTAATCTTCTCAATGAGTTTATAAAATTGGTTTTGTCATTGATTTTTATAAACAGAAACAGTAAGGCTTAAAAGGGCTTAAGTAAATTGCCCCAGGTCAGTCAGTTAAAAAATAAAAGTGGCAAAGACAGGCTCTCTCTAAAACCTCTGCTCTGAACCTCTAGCAGAAACATGAGAAGTTAAAAGGATGTTTTTCCCATACAAAATACATTTTCCAATGAAGAGTTAAAAGAGCATGGAGAGAAACACAGCACTAGCAATATATTTTCCAGCTGATGATTCCTGTAATGACGAGGACAGCTTGGCAAGGTGATTGATGTTATTTTCCATAGATCGATGCTACAAAATTAACCACATATCATAGGACTTGTATTAATGATTATAAATACCCTAGTAATATTTCCTTAATTACAAGTTTCTAATAACACCTTTACAGGTTTGGGAAATTGTGCATGAAGGAGAAAACGCGACTGAAGAACCTAAAATCCTTCAAATATTATTTCTGATAGGTTGTCCATTGCTTAAAAGTGGAATTTAACCTTTTCTTCCCCCCCTTTTTTTTTTTACCGAAATCGCCAACTGTTTCCATAGTCTGTGTTCTAATGAAAAAGATACTGAGAAAATTCAACGAGACATTTCTGTTTCTTGTTATGTCTCGTTACTTTTATCTCTAGATGTCATCAATCATGTGCTCATGCTTCACCTGAAATTTTGCACATGCTTTATTTGAAATTATACATTTATTTTGCTCATAACTAAATATTCCAGTGTCCAGCATCTGAAATTACAGCCCAAGTCCTGATGTGAATTGGCTTATTCTAAAAATCTAATTTTGAGAATCCCATCTTCTTATTTTCTGATGTTTCCCTAGGTTTTAAATTCCTATTAACTTATCTGATCTTTGAACACTTAAAAATAGTCTTTTGACTTCCATTTCTGAATATCATAACTTATATCCATGTGCCATTATTAGGCTTTTTAGCATTCCCAATTCCATTTTCTACTAGTAAAGACAGGCTTTCAAAACAACTTTGGAAACACAACCATTTCTAGCTTTCATGGTTTGAAATGTTAGGACTCTTCCCGACAGAGATATTTCACTTTCTTGGTTATAATTTAAGATATCTGGGGAAGGGGAGGTGTTGGTCTCAAATGAGCCAGGAAACCTCCACGTCTTGACAAGTCAACAACGTTTAGATGCAGGTAGCAGCAAAATGTGAACTACCTGGTCAGACAGAAGAAGAGGTTTAGTCCCCCAAAGAAGGAAATACCACTGGGCAGTGACTTTATCTTTCTTGATCAGTTGAGATTTTTAAAGATCCTGGATGATAGAAAACTCAACAAAAATGTACTTAAGAAAAAAATAGCTGAGGGGAAGGAAAACAAACCTATTGACCTATATAAACCCACCAAGTCCTAGGGTATATAGTACGGGCTTCAGCACAGCTCGATCAGGGTTCAAGCAATGTCCACATGGCCCACTCTCCATCAGTTAGGTTACCTGACTTCTGGTTTGCTTTATTTTAAGGTCTCACACTGGGTTAAGGTGGAGCGGCAGGCCATGATCTTCCACATGCTCCGTATCAAGGTCAGAGGCAACTCTCTGAACTAGCAGTCCCAAGGAAAGTCTTTAAGGAATCTCATTTCCTCTGCTTGAGTCTTATGTCCATCCCTAAAGAAATGATCTGGCTCAGGAAAATGTAACGCAGTACTTGCTTTTGGTCGGTGTCACCTGTAACACCCAGAAACACGGATTTACGTCCTCACTTAGACCCCTGGCGCAAGAATAAGGAAATGCATATGCCTCGACTGGTGTTACAAGAAGCTGAATGGTCATGGATCCCCAAGTCCGCTCATGTTTCTTCTTGTGCAACATGTTAAAAATACCACATATTCATAATTCAATGATACTGCATACATGACTAAATTCTCTTGTCTTTTTCACCAAAGATCATATCCACTTACTGAGGCCAGATCCAAATTCTAGATCCCAGATAATTTTATATGTCTTTCTTTTGGTTATGGATGAGGATTCCAAAGGCTAAAAAAATGAGTTTACTTGAAACACATTAAATAAAAATGATGGATAAAAAACCAAATAAGTACGGTAGAGGAAAACATGGACATTCTTATTGAGTAAACAGAAGGAGAAACAAGACAGAATTAATGTTACAGTATTATACTTAACAGAACTTTGCTTGAATTGCTTGAATAAAATATTAAATTTGAATATAGCAGTACATTATTGCAAGCTTGAGTTTTACAGAAGACCTTACTTATAAATAATTTAGCTAAGAAATTAGTTCTTGATATAATTTTTCTGGCTGAAGTATTACTGATTTTCATGAATTTGCTAAAACTTATGTTCATATTTATTTAATTTGGAGGGAAAAACTTCTGGCATTATTTTATGTAGATTTTAAGAAAAAATATCAGAATTACTATTACTTATTTAAATAAGTTATTATTTGTATTTTGTGTTTTCATTTGTAATTTACAATCATTATATATAGAAAACTTACCTTTTTCCATTGTAATTTTGCAGTGATACCACATTTATACTCTAAAGTGAAATATGGCTGCATAGTGCAAAATAAATTGAATACATACAAAGAAGTTTACCTTACTCTGCCTGGAGGAAGTTCCGAGGCTCTAAAGTGCACTTCAGCTGCTTTTCCATTGCTGGGGTTTCTGAAAGATAAATCATTATACACATTTTAATGCCTTAGGAGAACAAAATATTGTTGCAAGAAAAACACAGAACTGAGTAAGAAAGCTCTTGTTAGATCACACAGTGTGGGTTAGAAGGCATGACAGTGAAAAGTTGACTTTAAAACTCGCAGCCACAGCTTTCTACAAGGGGAATTTGTTTTCATAATTTTTGCTCTTGTTTTTTGATAATTGTTTTATAATTTTGGAAAGAATAAAGAATAGAAAAGGTAGATTAGAACAACTTCATATTTTATTCTCACTTATTAACCTCAACAAATAGCAATGACTTTTTTTTATCCCTTTCCAACCCCTTGTCCCCCAGGGGACCATACATTTGTTTTCTATGTCTGTGAGTCTGTTTCTATTTTGTAAATAAATTCATTTATTTTTTTTTAGATTCCACATATCAGTAATACCATATGGTATTTTTCTTTCTCTTGGGCTTACTTCACTTATAATGATGATATCCAGGTCCATCCATGTTGCTGCAAATGGCATTATTTTATTCTTTTTTATAGCTGAGTAGTGTTCCATTTTGTAAATATATACTACGACTTCCTTACCCAGTCATCTGTCAATGGACATTTAGGTTGTTCCCATGTCTTAGCTATTGTTACAGTTTTAATAGTGCTGCTGTGAACATTGGGGTGCATGTATCTTTTCGAATTAGAGTTCCATCTGGATATATGCCCAGAAGTGGGATTGCTGGATCATATGGTAAGTCTAGTTTTAGTCTTTTGAGGAATCTCCATATTGTTTTCCGTGGAGGCTGTACCAGACTACGTTCCTACTAGCAGTGTAGGAGGGTTCCCTTTTCTCTACACTCTCTGTAGCATTTATTGTTTGTGGACTTTTAAATGATGGCCTTTCTAACTGGTGTGATATGATACCTCATTGTAGTTTGGATTTGCGTTTTCCTGATAGTTAGCAATATGGAGTATTTTTTCATGTGCCTATAGGCCATTTGTATGTCTTCACTGGGGAATTGGTTATTTAGGTCTTCTGACCATTTTTGGATTGGGTTTTTTATTTATTAAGTTGTATGAGCTGTTTGTATGTTCTGGAGATTAAGCCCTTGTCAGTTGCATCCTTTGCAAATGTTTTTTTCCCATTCTGTAGGTTGTCTTTTTGTCTTATTTATGGCTTCCTTTACTGTGCAAAAGCTTGTAAGTTTAATTAAGCCCCATTTGTTTATTTTTGCTTTCATTTCTATTGCCTGGGTAGACTTAGGAGAACATTGCCAAGATTTGTATCAGAGAATGTTTTTGCCTATGTTTTCTTCCATAAGATTTATAGTGTCTTACATTTAAGTCTTTAAGCCATTTTGAGTTTATTTTTGTGTATGGTGTAAGGCAGTGTTCTAAGTTCATTGATTTACATGCTGCTGTCTGGTATTCCCAACACCACTTGCTGAATAAATTGAGAGGGAATGGGGATAGCATAGTTATTTCAAGTAAGTTTTGCCCCATAGAGGAACAGAGAAATGGAGTGGTAACTGGAAGGAAATATGGACTCAATCAAAGGTTTTCTTAGGAAGAAATAGATGATGTGGGTTATTTCACACTTTAGTGCAGCAGCATTTCTGTCACAAAGGTTTTTTTTTTTCATTTCTAGAGAGCATGCAGGTTTAGTATTTTTTTATTGTATTTGGTTTCCACTTTTTAATAATATTCTGGATGAAAATTTGCAATTCCTATTTATTGGTAGTAAAGAACAATTTTAAATATCTATAGTTGAAACATCAATTTCTCTTGAAAACATAGGGTTAATTCTAATTTTTATGCACTATTTCTTAGGAAGTTAGATCACATATACAGATACACCTAATACTTAACTCTTTAGTTTTTCTACAGTATTTGAAGAGAAATATTATATGTTTTGATATTTTGTGAATTGAATTAATTTGTGAAAAAATATTTAGGGAGTAATTCTATTCTACACACAAAAACACCAACAATAAAAAATGTAATGCCTGGCATTGCAGATAATGTTGTATCACCAGAACATATTCTAAGCATACTGCAAGTTTTTGTAATATATAAAACATTAAATTCTGGGTATATAAACTTTACTCATTATTTTTACCCAACTCAGCATTTTTTTGTCAGAAGTAAAGCAAAACAACACTTAGCTTTCTGCTCGATGTGTTTTCACGTACACCAAAATAAGGAGTTGAATGTTTATAAGCAGCATATTAAGTTCTGAAGTTTGTTCATATAAACCTTTTTAAACAAGTAAGTATCATTGTAAATATCTAGTATTTTGCATGTTTTCACCACTTACTCAACATAAGAATTAATTTAAGCTTCTCATTTGAAAAAGTGGATTGAAGATTTTAGGATAATTTGAACACTAAATCTTTTTTGTCTTTCCAAAAGTTCTGTTAATGTTGTCCATAATATTCCACCTTAAACTCTATGCTTTTCCACTTGTGGATTAAGAAACAGCACTACTTCTTGTTGGGAATAGCTGTATCTTTTATTCCTTTGAAACTCTGCTTCCCTTTTGGCCCTGTTCCCTGTATTTTCTCCTCTAATACACGTCCAGGCTAAGACGTTAAGTCTGGAGTGTAACTGGTAACGTTCTGCTCGTTAAGTCCAACCCGAGCCCTCCTGTAGTGCTTCTCTTTGCTGAAGCACTTGGAGATTTAAAAATAACATTTTGCTGTTGGAGAAGAAACCCCAGGCAAGAGAGTCACTTGGAGAAAAATATTGGTTCTTTATTATTCCTTCTAAGAAGGCATATCCAGCACTTAAAATACAGTGTTCTAGGGGCATTTTTGTTTGGATTTGGTTTGCTTTGATTTTTGAAACAAAGACCCATGGAGGGGAAAAAAAAAAAAACCTAAGGCTTACCATCAGAAAAATAAAAGATAATTGGAATCACAGTAAAAAAACCCCATTAATACAAATTCCTCTTACCTAGATTATTTTTTTTATTAATCTGTCTAATTTCCTTTAAGTTAGTGCACTGCAATGCTTGCTGTATGTTCTTGTCTTTTCAGGTTGCTTATTTAAAACCTGGTTATTTCAAATGTGTTTTGTTATTGGTGTTTTAGTTTTGCCTATAACACTGATAATATGAGTAGGTGGAGCTGCTCACCACTTATGATGTATACTTCCAGAAAGGCAGAAATCTCTGCCTAAAGCATCTGCTTATTACTCATATATTTCACATCTACATCAGAAATTTTAAAGATCTGAGAGTAAAGTCCCCTTCTACTGGGTCTATATCACACAGGTTTCAAGAGAACTATGAAACTGAAAATACTAGTGGAAAAAAAAAAAACAAACCAGAGTTCAAGTCAATTTAATCTAGAATTGTAAGGAAATTGACAACTAACTGTGAATAACATCCCAAGAGGAATGGAAGGCAACTCTTGTTTCTGAAATGGGATAATGGAGCAGTAAGAATGGGGAGAAAAGACTGCAGAAAAGTGGGAGGGCATTATATAATTGCAAAGAGTTCACTATTTTGGTCAGCAAGTACCCTAATTCTAAATTAATATAGTACAAACAGGACATAAAATTGTCTTCTCTTGATGTATGTCAAGTTTATGTGTATTCTTTTGATGCTTTGCATATGTAAGTAGTAAGAGATAAAAATACTTATGAATGGAATGTATTTTTATAACTTAGGTAGAAAATAATATTCCAAAATCAATTTAGTTAATACTTATTTTCTCAGAAATGAAGTTTTACGGTGATATTGCATAGTTATTGAATATATGGAAACCATATGAAAAGTAATTCAAGGTTCACTTAATAGTAAAATAATGTAAAAATAACCACTATAAGTATATTAAAGAGGATATAATAATTGCCATCTGGTTTGGTAAAAAGACTGGACACATATTGAAAAACTGTCATAGTAGATTTGGTTTCATTACTTTCTCTTCATTTCTAAATCTTGCACTATTGCTGTAAGAAGTTTTCACAGAAGGTTATCAGTGAGTATTAATCTGATTTTGATACTACATTACCTGATTTCAGAATTCATAACCTACACTTAGTAGTTGCTTAATGCGTTTGTCAAATTTAGTAACAGTGAATTGAAAGCTGAAAGCTAGATGAAACAAAAATTTTGACATTTCATAACAATTGAATGAGGAAAGCATTCAATTGAGCTACGTCTGAAACCTCAATGTACATGTTTCCACAGTGTGATCTGTATCATGTATCAGTCTATGCAAATGTTCCTAAGTAAGTGGGATTATTGTCTCTTGCTAAAAGAGTGATTTTTAAACGGCCTTTGTATTTGGTTGCTATAAGCTAAAATGATTTATCTAAAATACATGGCATAATGAATGACAAAAACAAGTGTCAGGAAAAAATTTTAGTGTTTTAGTTGAAGTAACTATATGTGAACAGATGGTGATGGAAATGATAGCTACGTGATAGATAAAAAGAAAGACAGACAAGTATGTGAGAGAATGTCAAAGAATAAATAAAAATCCAAACACAGTCAGTGCTGATTTAGGCTTTGTGTCTTGAATTCACAGCTTGGAAGCAGGAAGACCTGCTGTGCAGGATCTTGCAAAATGGCCGGCATGAGACAGAGCAGGCAGAGGTGTCAGAGGAAGAGGCCTGTGACTGCTGCGAGCTCCAACTGTGAAGCGAAGCTCGAGTTTAAATCTGGTTCTGCTAACTCTGTGACTTAGGTAAGTTATGTAACTTCTTATCTGTGAAATGGGGCACTATAAACAGTACCTGCCTACTAGGTTGTTACAGCACCAACTAGGTTAATCTTTGCAAACCACGGAGCAACACCTATGTAAGTGTTCACCGCTGTCCCAGGTCTGGGGGACAGGACAGCATGAGAAGTTTCCACGCAGTGGACAGCTCTGTAGGCTGTCAATTCACTGTCTGCAAAATTTACTTTTCAGCTTGTTGAAATCACCAAAATATTTGTTACATTATTTTTAAATGCTTTATTCTTTTGACTTATTCTATCATATTTCATTGAGCTGGCACATACAATGCTTTATTTTTATTTACATATTTACAGTCAGTTATCATTCCTTTACACATATTTACTGAGTAATTAGGTACTGTGCTAGTGGTGGTGCCACTCACACTGAACTGAGTGGTATGAAAGGGTTCTTGAAAAGTGTGTGCTAAGACTCATGCTTTGTGATACAAAATACAGTAAGTATGAGGTTGTGACATGTTCATGACTCACAGATAAAAAAATTCCATCACTCTGAAGAAATTGAATTTTTGCCTCATTTATCTGAGAACAGAGGCATTCTATTTACTGATACATTACTGTAAAAGTGGCAGGATTTAGTGACAACTTTTAGTCTATTTTTTATTATTAACTTTTAGTTTTTAAGACTGATGGACAAATAAATACGTTCACGCACTAAAAAAAAGTTGGAGAACTACATATTCCATGCAGTATTGCTTTCTAAATTGTCAAACTTAATAGCTAAATAGATGATATGATTGATTGATGTATTCAAGGAATTGAGCTAAGTTACTGTCATCTATTAATTCACTTAATACTCAACAGCAGTCTTTGAAGAAGACTACTATTGACCTAGTTAAAAAAATCTAAAATTTAATTACTTTGTTGTATAAGATTCTTTTTCCATATACACGCTGGCTAAAATGTCAAGTAGCTGAGAATTATTATCTTAACTTAGAACTGCTCAGTCATCTCCACTTGCCCCACATAGCACTAAAGACTAGTAAATGATGAGCAGGTATCTGTTATGAAATGGAAGTGACAAATTCAAGAATGAGATAAAGATATAATTATTAAATACTTAAAGGAATCTGAAGTTTAGGGTAGGGTATTAGATGCTGGAAAGTCAAAAAGAATAACATTATTTATTTTACTAATGGTTGAAACCAAATAGTCCTAACACTCAAAGCTTATTTAAATGTATGTCTTACTCCAAGTCTGTGACAGCTAGTGAACATTTCTATGAAATTCATGTGTTGGGATATGGAGAAGAGAATCGGAGGTCCCATAAAGACAATTTCGTAGCAAAACTATTGAGATTATGTATTCCAACGTTAAGGTAAGAGTGGCTTCTGAATAACTCCTATGAAATTAGGGCCCCAAATGTCTTTCCACTGAGAAATTTAAACTTTTGACCAAAACCACACCACTGAAATTTTCATATTAAAAATGCAATGAAGGTCATTAAGAGGTACCAACTTCCAGTTATAAAATAAATCCTGGGGATGTAATGTGCAGCATGAAGAATAAAATCAGTAATACTGCAGTCACTTTGTTCACTGACAGATGGTATCTAGATTGACAGTGACCATGTCAAAATGTATATAAATATCTAATCACTATGATGCACACCTGAAACCAGTATGATATCAGCTAAACTCGAATAAAAATGCATTGTCTGATTAATACATGTCAAGCTTTATAGAAAGTAGTCCCAGAGCCAGTTCTTAGTGAAATTTAACTATTTACTGGACTTATTGTCCAGAAACTGTGTTGTTTTTAAATCTCTACTTGTTCACTAGCTAAGTGGGGACTTTAAATCCATTTATCTTATTTATTTATTTGATAATTGTTAATTTTAATACATTAAATATAAACTAAGCTCATAAATTAAATAAAAGAATGGTCCTAGATGATTTTTGAGGTCCCTTTGAGTTCTAAAAATTTGTATGAGGAATTCGTTTATGCTGCTTAGGGTCAATGTGTCTGAAAGCATATCACCTTGAATACCTTAGAAAGAAACCTATTTATTTAAAATGAAACTACTTCCATAACAGGAAAACAATATACTAAATAGATTGTATCAAATCCATCATATAGAAGAGATTTTATCATTTACATATGTTAAAATTATTTTTCCTGTATGGGTGCTATATAAGAATAGATATATACACCTTTTTTTAGTTAGAAAGTTAAATATGCTCTGATCTCATTATCACCATTCCTTACAACATTGAAAGGGTTAATTAGAGAAGGCATGAACCAGGTAAATTGCCTGCTTAAGCTTTTATATAGACTCGAGTAGACATAAACTACCGCATGTAGTATTACATTACACCATCTGATTAAGCTTAAGTATAGAAATGAGACGAACTAGTGATAATTTGCTCTTATAACCCTGGAAAATCTGACTCCTAAGTAGTAATTAAGAAAACCAAAACTACATTGTAAACAAAGCATCTGTTGCTTGGTTATGCCGTTCCACCCACCCCCTTTTTTTGTGTGAAGATCTAATTGTACATTATAATTGCACATCATTCCTTCTGGAATTGCCCAATTATTTCTCTATTTCTTTTTGTATTTCTCTTCATTTTTAGCCAAACTATTTTTCAGCAATACATTATTACTGATTCGGTAATTAAAATATTTGTATTTCTCCTTGAAAATGGCTTAACAGCTTATGCCTCGTTGCAAGTTGTTGGGTGAGGAGGAATTAGGATTTTTTTTTATTTTTTGCGTTGAAACAGAAAATGAACCCTAACTCCATTCAATAGTCTCTTCATTCTTCAAGCAAGCACTGGCTTTCACAGGAAAAGAGCAACGACAATGCACCTTATCAGACACTGGTGCTTCAGATGAAGGTTAATGGTTTGAATTGCAAGAATAGCAGTGTACAGACTGTAATTAGGAATGTCTGGTGAAAGCCTGAAGTATAATGTGAAAGGAGAGCATCTGCTTGTTCACAGTAATGGCTGTCTTTTATTCGTTCTCTGTAATTTTTGTTTGTTTTTATAGACCATTTATCAAAATCTCATATGCTCATTAATTTTCGGTTCTAGGGAAAATAGAAGTGCATACTGAATTTCAGTAAAGAAATTTTATTTCCTCTTTTTGACCTTCTAACAAACAAAAGTTTGAACCAATGATGCACTACGTCTGAAATATTACTTAGTTATTCAGCAATGGAAATTATGCAAATGTTAAGTTTTTGTCTGATTACTAATAACTGCCTATTTTACTCAATTCCATGACTAAGTATATTTATTGAGGCACTGGTTAATACCACCAGAAATACTGCAGGTGGACTGAGTCAAATGAAGGAGTCCATCATGACCCACAGACTCATGTAATACATTGATGTTACCAGTAGTGTTATTGTACTGGTAGCATCATTAACAAGATGAGGACTTTAGGGCAGATGTAGGAGGCAGGATTCTAAGATGGCCACTAAGATTACAGCTTCCTTGAATAAATGTCCCGTGTGATCACCTCCCCTTGAATGTGGGCATTACCTGTGGATGTGATGGTGTATCACTCCTCTGATTAGGTTACTAAAGAGTAGCAAGAATTAATCAAAATGGAAACTCTCCTGGTCCAGGTTTAATTAAAGGAGCTTTTGAAAGAAGATGAGGCATCAGATGTGCTCCTGCTGGCCTGAAAGAAAAGTCACACAACCACGAGGAACTGGATCCTGCCACAACCCTGAATGAGCTTGTAAGTAGATCATTCCCTAGCAGATCTTCTAAGTGAGAACTGAAACATGCCCAACACATTCCTCTCAGCCTTGCAAGACCCTGAGCAGAGGACTTCAGTAACTCAAATTTGGATTTGTGATCCAGGTTGATTAGTGAGTTATGTTTATCTAATTTGCCATGCGGCAATAGAAAACTAATGGAGATAATATGGGTATTTCACTGTCTAACATATCCAGCAAGATATTTTTATTGTCAGGTGGTAGAGAAAACCTATAAATTAGAAAAATGTAACCTTTGTTTAATAAACTGAAGTATATACATTTAAGGCAGCCCTAATGCTAAAATGAAATCCCTGAAAATATGAGATTCCTTAAAGAGAATCTTGAGTTTAAATTTTATTCATTACCATGAAGCTCTTTTAAATTATTCTTCATGAAATACACTATACTGAAAACCAAACTTCTGAGATTTATAGCTCCCCTGACTCTCCAAACCTGTTTCTCCCGCAGCCTTCTTTTCCTTAGTTAATCAAAGATAGACGTCACCGACTGGTCCTCGCTAGAAACTAAGTCCTTTTATCTTCCTCTTACTGTTACATCTGCAAACCTGGCTAGCTACTTCTTCAAACTCTGACTCTAACTTTCTAACCATCTCCTCTAACAACACTCTGATGGAAGCCTCGGATTGAAACCCCATCTTTCACCTGGGTTACACCTCTCATGAGCTTGCTCTCACCTGTTTATATGAAGATACAGCTTGTCTCTCCTCCTCTCAGAATCTTCCAATGGCATCTAATTTCCCCATAATAACAGAGCTCTTCCAGTGGCACCTCTGCGGTACGTCTTTACTCTCGCTGACCTCACCTTGACTGTTCCGCACTCATTCCCTCTGGTCTCGGCATCCTGGCCTCCTTACTCTATAAAAGAAGTCCGGCATCCCTGCTCAGGCCTTCACACTTGCTCTTCCATTCCCTCCATCCGGACCACTGCGAATCTTTACCAGATACACTCTTCTCAGTGAAGGCGTTCCTGTTACCCCCTGCAGCACTCTGTCACCTTACTGTTCTCGCTTAATTTACTGCCTTAGCAGTTACTGACGTCTGACATACTCCATCTTAATCTAACATTACAGTGGTATGCATTTTGTTTTAAAGAGTTTATAATTTCTCAATGAAATCATTATTGATGATCACACTTTCTATTTTCTACCTAGCTCTGATGTGCATGGCGGTAGGTGGCACCACAGGCAGGGAACCCTCGCTGTGGTGGTGCAGCCGTCACTTTCTCCTGAGTCCCACCTTGCTCAGGAACAGTTTTTTTCCAGTTGTATTTTATTATTGTACATCAGTCATATTGCTTATCTATTTTCATGTATTTTTGATAAACTATTTCTTCAGTCTTTCCATCAAATTCCTATACTATTCATCTTTATATCAGTTCAGGCACAGACCAACTGACGTATTTTAGAATAAGTTAGGCTATATGGTATTAATTCTATAAATGAAAATATCTCAGTAAGCGTGTTTCATAGCAAGATCCAAGATCTTTTTTGTTTTTTCCCCACTGAAAAACAGAAAGGGAAGAACACTGAGGAAAATTTACTGTGCTGAATGTTTAAAATACTTTTTAACTTTAAAAAATTAATTTTTTGTGATCTTAAAGAGAGCCTGTTTCTTTTAAGAATATATGATATAAAAAACTCCGAAAAGCTTATCGCATTTACATGATCAGAAGTTGAAGTAACCGCTTCAGAGAATCAGGATGTTTGTGCATTGTGACTAGGAGGAACAGATCCTATAGGAAAATACAATTTTGAAATTTAATTATATTCTTTTATGTACTTAATCACTCAATGTATTATTTTTTTTAAAAAGCTTAAGATCAGTTCTTCTGCCTAATGTCTTATGAAAATCTAATAGCTTAATAGACAGATTTAAACAAAGGAAGTATTCTATAACCATGAGCTGAGAGATTAGAATATTATTTTCAAAGAGGCCTTAGTACTAAATATAGAGACATTTTCAGGCTTAGATAATAGCAGAATACTCTAAAATACTGAATTAATTTAAGAATTATGTATTCTGCAAATATAGACTTAAAAAAAAAAAAGACTTCAGGTTTTTTTTAGAGCAGTGTTAGATTCACAGCAAAACTGAAAGGAAGGTACAGAGATGCCGGGACTGCCTGTCCCCACCATGCACGCATTGCCTCTCTTCATTATCAACCTCCCAAACTAGAGCGGGCATTTGTTACCATTAATGAGCCTACAGTGATACATCAGAATCATCCACAGTTTACATTAGGGTTCACTCGTGGTGAACAAGAGGACATTCT
The DNA here is from genome assembly GCF_048564905.1 of Vicugna pacos. Taxonomy (NCBI): domain Eukaryota; kingdom Metazoa; phylum Chordata; class Mammalia; order Artiodactyla; family Camelidae; genus Vicugna; species Vicugna pacos. The sequence goes on from NC_133009.1 coordinate 31,284,736, forward strand.
ATGGGTTTGGACAAATTTATAACGTCATTTATCCCCCATCACAGTATCTCACAGTGTAGTCTCGTTGCCCTAAAGATCTCTGTTGTGCCTGTCATCTCTCCTGCTCTCTCATCCCTGGAAAACACTCATCTCTTCACTGTCTCTCTTTTTTTCCCCCAGGATGTCATATAGCTGGAGTCGTAACATATGTAGCCTTTTCAGGTTGGGCTCTCTTACTTAGTAAGACACACTTCAGTTTCTACCATGTCTTTTTGTAACTTGATCGTTCCTGTGTTTTGAGCGCTGGCAGCCTTCTCTAGAGCTGTAACAAAAGCTGCCTTTCATCTGTTGAGTGTCACTGTTTGTGTCCAAAGGATCTTTAAAACATTTCCTACCCCCTAGTCAAAGAAGTGCAGGACAGAGTCTTATGGAGATGATCATTTGAAACCCAGGCCACTCACCTCTCCATTGATTATTTTTCAAGGAATGAATGGATTTGTTGCTCAAATTCTGTGGGAATTTGAGTGAGTGGGAAAATAGTATCATCTCAGGGATAGGACAGATCAGCTGGTAGTTCCAGGATCCACTCAGACAAGGGGTGTGCTTCCTCTCGTGCAGGTGGGGAGGTAGCAGGTATGTAAACCTTATGGCTCCCCCACCCCCCCGGATGGGAGCTATCAGATAAGGAAACTCCAACAGGAAAGGCGTGGAGTAGACCAGAGGTAGGTGCTGAGGAGGGGGTTAGTCCGTGAACCATGCAGTCAGGACACTGCGTCCTGCTGCACAGAACTGTGCTCACCTTTTCATCAGAGCCACAAGAGCACTAGAGCATCGCCAACCAAAGACCCACTGCTTGTATGTCTGTGTGCGTTTCTTCTGTACGGACTGAGCTGGGACCCCAGGAAAAGAGACACTAAAGTACTAATTCCAAGACTTGGCTGTGACCTTATTTAAAAATATGGTCACTGTAAGTCTCATTAGCCAAGATGAGGTCATGCTGGAGTCCTTAATCCAATCTGACTGGTGTGTTATAAGGAGACACAGGGAAAACACCATGTGAAGATAAAGGCGGAGACTAGAGTCATGCATCTGGAAGCCAAGCAATGACACGGGCTGCTGGCTGTCACCAGACAGGAGGAGAGAGCAAGAACCAGCCCTGCAGCCGCCTTCACTGCACACGGAGCCTCCAACATCGTTTGTGAGTATAAATTTCTGTTGCCTTAAGCCATCTTATTGTTCGCTTCCTAAGGCGTCCATAACAAGGCACAAGTCCTCCAGCTCTGGGAGTGGGGAAGGAAAAGGGGTGAACGTGAGCCTACCAGCCTGGCAGATGCTTACCGGGAGTGGACTGTGTATGAAATTGAAGTTTTAAATTGAACTGACTGAACAAAAGATATTTACAGTCTATATCTTCTATCTTTAACAGACTAAAAAGGAAATTAAGCAGATATTTTAGTGGCAGTTATTAGAGAAAAATACAATTATTTTCACCCATGTGTGTGTTCAGGGCACTCAGTAAATCTGTCGCACAGCCTAGACTGGGAACGATGGGCTCTGAATGGCCGCTTTCTGTTATCAGCTCACTTACCTTGAAGCAATACTTAGCATTTATATAATTTTGCCCCCTGACCTCTAAGGAAAATGAAAAAAGGAAAAAATTCCACAATTCATCAACCATTAAAAAAATTACATTATACATTTTGGAGATTTAGATTCTACAGCAGCTGGAAAAATTCAGTGAAATTATGTTGTTTCTGGCTGCTAGTCACATTATCTTCCCTTTCCCTGTTCAAGGTAAAAATTCTCCTTATGACTGTATTTCCCAAGCAGATAAACTGTTTATTCTATAAACTGTCCATATTCTATTTGACAAAATTAAAACTCACCATTAGTTGAACTTAAAGTACTGCTAAAAGCAGCCCAGCAACCACTTATTGCTAATTAACTATGCTTCCAAGGCAATGCATCAAATTGTTCAACCAACTGAATAGGCCTCTTGAAGACTTTCATCTTTATAGAAGCAAAACACAATGTAGTTGCTTATCCAATTATATAAACTGTATAAAGAAAAATTATATGTATATAGAAATAGAGGGTATAATACTGAAAGAATACAGAGTATGAATATATGTTTTATATTTGCAGATACATATATAATACATTGTTGTAGTATATAGGATGTATGCTACAATACATAATACTGTCTGTATTACAGATACTAGATATGCGTAATAGCATCTACCATACTGCCTTATAATTCATATAAATATAAATAAGACAGCATAAAGTATTTTAACTACAGGAGGAAACATATAATTCCTATAATTATAAATGTTACTAATTTGTGAATGTTAATTAATAACATCACTTTCAACTCTAAGAAGTTTACTCTGGAGTCAGGTAAGAAAGAAAATAGCAGATTTTTTTTCCTGATAAAGATGAATTAAAGGATGAAAATCAAAATTAGCTTGCTGCTTCCACTATTCCCTAACCCATCTCCAAGGCTAAACTTCCACATCTTTTGGCTTGCCAAACTGAAATTTTCTGAGAGAACTGTCTCCCATCCCGTCCAATTCAGAGGAAATCAAGAAATAAAACCCACCTAGAAGTAGCCTTTGGAGCTTTACCCCCACGTAGCAGAGAATCATGAGAGAGCTAGGGTACCGGCACTCCTTGTTGTCATCGTGTACAACCTGAGACCGGGTGTTCATCAAAATCATTGAAGATTTAACCACTGAATGAATCCCTGTCTTTCAGATGTCACATTCAGGCAGCAGGGAACCCTAATCCCAACAGGAATGCCCGAGAGGTACTGTAACACTCAACAAACACCAGCTGGAAGTGATAGAACAAGGATAAAGACACGCAGAGGAACGCTGGGAAAGGCCACACTTGAGTTTGCACTGCAGCCCTACCGTGGCCTTCAGGAGCTCCACAGTCAGCAACTGAGTAAGAGTCTCCCCACTGTCAAACCAGTCAAGAACAATGCATTTGTTGTCTAAGTAGAACTCTGAACACTGGCAATGACTACGTAAGGCTTAATTTCAGTAGAGGACTAGCATGAGCAAGGGAAGCTGGCCCTGCCAGTAGAGTAGAGCGCGAGAAATAATAGGAGAGAAGGTTAAGAAAGTAGGATACACTTCTTTTTAGAGTGATTTGAATACAAAGTGATAAGTTTTAACTTGGTTTGTAAATAATTCACTTCTATATTCAAATGGGTAAGAAAACGTTAATAATTTATTGTATGATTTAATTATTAATCATTCAACTATTTTACTATTCATAATCTCATTTAATTATTTCTTCTAGGTATTGTAATTTACTTTAATTTTTCTACTATTTAGAAAGAGACATAAAAGTTAGTACTGGAGATTGGGAGTGAACAATCAGTATCACCTTTTTTAACCCAACCCTCTTAAAAATAGTTTCTTTATCACCAAAGAGAAGGTGAGAGTCACACTGTTCAGATGCCATTTCACACAGGTTCAGAGTGTAGTCTGCCAGATTAGGCAGGGAGCAGAGGAGGACGAGTCATGGGTTTTCAGAGGTAGTTTCGAGCACACATCAGCCCCCCAGCCAGCTGTCAAGACCCACACATTCCTCCAGACACCACAGGCTTGTAGCAGCTGCTGGGGGAGCTTTTGAGGACCACCTGCGTCTAAGCTCTCATGAAGAGAGTAGCAATGAAGTCACTGGACTTGAATCTCTCGAAGTCCTATTGAATTCCATTCACAACCAAAGCCTGACAGGTAATATTATCGTGAGAAAATGAACAAGAACTAAGATAAGCAGATGATTAAGGTGATGTTTTAGGATTATGTATAATTCAGAACAAAATTAAAAAGGTTTATTATATTATAAAACACATACACCTGCTTTCTTTTTGCTGTGCTCTTCAGTTAGTTTCATTTCAAACTACAGAGTTGGTATTTCTGTTAAATCTTTGCTAAGTTAACTTATCACAAAATCATTAAATACCACTAAAAATCATATGTAAAAGGATGCATAGTCAAACTTACTGTGATTAGCAGTATGGAAAATGACGATTCAGGTAATACAGCTTCAAAGCTTTCCTCAGAATTTTCTGATGCATCAAATATCTTTGTCCTTATCCTTGCCTGATGAGCACACATCTTAGTTCATGATGATGAACTTTGCGTAAAACACATCAAAATGTTCTACAACAGTTGTTAGTGATTTCATACTTGTATATGTTCTGTCTACATATCAATTTGCCTAAAATGAAACACGTTCTCCTTCGCAGGTGTGCAAATGATTCTCAGAACGTTAAATGGGAAATTCAGTACATTAAGTATTTTTGAACGTGGTTATCCCTTTGGAGTTGAGACAGGATCACATAACGCACTTCCTACAAACAGTCACCTCTTCCTCCCTTGCTCCTTCCCCTTCCTTTCTGACAACACAGTAACTGACTTCTTGAGGCAGGTTTATTATTACTCACTATGGAAGGGTGAAATGATTCCTGTCTGCATTTAACAAAATCTGGTTCCAAATAGCAAGCACATACATATAGCAAACGCTTATGCCTATATTTATGTACATAAATATACAGTTTGACCTATATTTAATAGTTCATTCTTAAGCAAAATAAAATCTTACCAATTACAAATATATAAAGAGTTAACTTTTACTTTCTCTAGTAAAGCAGTCTACATTTATTCTTCTCAGTTCTACCTCCTAGGAAATGTAGAACTTGAGCACTTGAATTTAGTTACTGAGTATTTAACATAGTAACCTGGCAAAGATTAATGCTCAGAATAAAAGGATACATTTATAACCATTGGTTTTTAACTGCTCTTTAAATGCTTTTATGTTTCTTTACTGAGATTGTGGAGCAAATAAATATTTAGTCCTATAAATGAGATCGCAGCCAGCCACATACTTCTGCTCACTGAAGCGAGATTGTTTTAAAGCGTATATATGACCATGGCCCTTGTCTTCATTGGCTCCATATCTTTCAGGATGAAGTTAAAGCATCTAAATAAAGGCTCTGACCTGGCTGCCTTGTCTTCCTCCCTGCCTTTCTCTTTTTCATAAACCATATGTATCGGGCTTTCTTCTTAGTTGAAGACAGTAGAATCCATTCAAACTGCTTTAAACAGAAAATAGTTATTTTTAAAAGACCCCAAAATATACACACATGGTACTAGGGGAAAAAAAAGGCAGTTAAAAAGCGAACCATAGTCCTTCTCTCGTACAAAAACCTCAAAATAGAGCAGATATCTAAATAAAACTCAAACACTTCTTGAAGAAAACGTAAGACAAAATCTTTGCAACCCTGATACAGGCAAAATGTCTTACAGGCAAAATGTCTTAAATAGAACACAGAAATACGAGCAACGAAAAAGACTGATAAACTTGAGAGTCAAACATTAGCTACTCTTCAAAGTCTGTGATACAAAAATGGAAAGGCAAGAAACAGACTGGAAAAAATAATTTTATATCTAAAATGTATATATAATTCTTTGAATTCAATTTTATAAGATAAATAAGATAAGCCAGCTGATTTTTTTAAAGTGAAAGATTTGAATAGTACTTCATATATGTACATTTATATATAAAATGCAGAAGCACATGGAAAGATACTCAACATTCATCATGAGCGAAATGCAAACTAGAAACCATAAGACACACCATCACATACCCATTAAAATGAAGAAATTTGTTAATACCAAGTGTAGGTATTAACATTCTAACATTCAAGTGTTAGAATGTGGAACAGTGAGTGGGAATATAAAATGGTATGCTCTATTAGGAAAATTTTGGCAGTTTCTTACAAAGTTAAAAATATACTTATAAACAAACAGTGATTCCCAGATATTTACCTAAGAGATACAAAAACGTACGTCCACACAAAACTTCCGCGCCATGCAGTGCAGGATCTCTGCTTTAGATCTGGTTGTCAGAGAAAGCCTCTATCAAAATACTCCTAACCTGCAGCTTGACTGACAGGACGAAGCAACTCTGCAGGAGCTGAGAAAAAGCAATGGATGCTGAAGGAGTAGCTGGAACAAAGGATCTAGGTAGAAACAAGCTTGCCCAGAAAGGCGGCCAGTATTTGCAGGGAAGACGCAGTTGCTGATACGGGCAGGTAGTGAAGGTTTAAGGAAACAAAGAAGCCATGTCAAAGACGACCTTAGAGCCTAATAAGAAATTAAAAATCAACTAATAATATTTCTCACTACAACAACAAGTAACATTATAATGACCCCATAAATAGCCAAACTGTGTTTTAATTTTAATTTTAGTTCTTTTTCTGTACAGAATGGAGGACCTCCATACATTCAGAAGAAAATAATGTTAGTATCAATACTGATAGAATCTATCCTCTGTAAATGATCTAGTATCACCTTTTATCTTGCTTTATATTTGAGGTATATTTTTCTCTCATATTTTTCCCTTTCAGGAGTTTTAGTATTTTTTTTTCTTCTCATAAACCTAAAGATAATACACCTTTACCAGAGTCTGTTCATTCAGTGAACAGAACCTCCCTTTTTCTCACAACCATCTCATCGTTGCTCCATGCACAGCGAGCGCTTTCTGCATGTCTGCTGAAGATTTTTCTTCCTGTAACTTCCCTGCCTTGAACTCCTGGATTACAGCTTCTTTTATATATTTCCTTTTTTTTTTTTTGCAATTTTCCCCCCTATTTTGCTATAATTCAGTTTCAGTTAACTTGTTCTGCTAAGAGGTATGAGTAAAGTGAAGTAAGCCAGAAAGAGAAAGAAGAATACCATATAAGATTGCTCATATGTGGAATTTAAAAAACAAAAACAAAAACAAAAACAAAAAAACCAAGCGTAAATACAGGACAGAAATAGACTCACAGACAGAGAATACAGACTTGTGGTTGCCAGGGGGGTGGAGAGTGGGAAGGGATAGACTGGGATTTCAAAATTGTAGAATAGATAAACAAGATTATACTGTATAGCACAGGGAAATATACACAAAATGTTATGATAACTCACAGAGAAAAAAATGTGACAATGAGTGTGTATATGTCCATGAATGACTGAAAAATTGTGCTGAATACTGGGGTTTGACACAACATTGTAAAATGATTATAAATCAATAAAAAGTGTTAAAAAAAACTTTCAGAACCCTTGCACATGTGAAAATGTTTCCACTATCTCATGTGTCTGTACAACATGTATAACTGGTTGTCTGTATATTACTTCCCCTCAGAAGCATGAATCATTATCCTCCAGCATCCTGCCTGGCCTGTGAAAATTCCGACTCTCGGCAGTGATACAAGCAAGGTAGGCTGCGTCATCTGTCATTGAGTTGTTTTCAGTCTAAGTAGTTTGTTCGCAACTAAGTTCATTAACACTATATACTGAAAAAGCAAAGAGTAACATTGTAGTTTCTGGTTATAGTTAAGTTAAAGACAGTTATTAATAAGGAATCTTAGTAAGTGAATAATGCAAATGTTGTTCTCTGATTAGAATCAACTACTTCTGACTATTGCAGTACTTAAGGCCCTGGCCTACATTTGCACCCAACTTTTCAAAATAAATCCTAATTGACAAACATTATGGTGTATTCAAATTATGACAAGTGAATACATTTGTTTCCAGAAATAACAGCAAATGAGACAAAGCCTTTTGTAAAATATGAACAAAATCTGAAAAACTCAGTAAAAAATAATCTACGTGGAAATTCCACCTCCTTACAAGGAAGGCTGCTTCAGATTCTGAGTCTTGATAACAAGGTTAAGCATACATATTAGCTATTTTGGTTAGATGTCAGAAGTAGAACTCTCAAGCAGTCAAGTGTAAGCACTTGTTAATTTGGGGAAACTTAACCAAAGGACTCAAGTCCACAAAACAACTTTTTTAAACTGTTGTTTTGTGAAGCGTTACCTTAAAAATTTTGGAATTCATAGTTAAATAATTATTCATTTCTGACCTTAGTGACCAATATTATGAATCTACTTGAAGGTTTTTTTAATAATTTTCTGTTATTCACTTCAGAAATAACTAACAACAAATACAATTTTGGAATTTTAAAAATTTCAAATGAAATTTTAAAATGCTTTCTCTAGATCCTGTAGTGCTATATTCCAAATAATCATGGGGGCCAGTATCACACTGAGAGACAAAATTCAGGTGTTGTCATTATTAATTTTTCTTCCCTGGGAAAGTACACACATTGGCATGCATGAACATGTTTACAATTTCAAAAATTAACATGATAGAAATCTCAGAATCCACTTACTTAAAATAATCAAATCAAAAAGATAAAAAGTACAGTATCATTGGTAGCATAGATTTGTATATGTCTAGTCCATTAGTAACTGAAAATATATTTTAGGAAGATAAAATATGGTAAACCCAATGACTTCCCTGATATTTACCTTGGTAAAAGTCATGACTCTCTGATAGAAAAGGTGAGTAACATTTAAAGTAATGGAAAAATAATTTTCTAGCTGTCTTTTTTGTAAAATACATATAAACCTAGAGCGATTAAGTAAGATCTTTCTATAGTTAAGCCTGTTTATGCTGAGAAAAACTTCAGTAGATCTATTGCTACATCCTTCCTTTCAATAAAAATGTTAAGTAAATTCCGTAGTTTTCTTAAGATATTTTTTGTAAGAATATCCTCATAGTATTGTGAAATTGCTTGGGATGATAGTATAAAACCATGATATTTATGGGAGGTTGAGGTAAGAAGAATGAATTTAAGTGTAAATGTGGAAACAAATTGAATGGACAGAAAAGTCTAAGTGACATTTCAGATCTAAAAATGGCTTTTTTCTAGAGACCATCAATCATTTTATTTTGAAGTTTTAATATAGGAAGCTGGCTAGCACACACTCAAATGACTTCATTCTAGATTTTCTTTCTCTAGCTGCAGTAGCTTTTCAAAGAATTACACATTCAAACCAATTCAGAAATTATGCCTATTCTTTTTAAAAATCACTATAAACTGACATACTAAAATAAGTGAAGTGACACATCAACTTAGGGAAATTTACCACATGCATGTTGGCAGGCTCACCCTTCCACTGCACAGCGTCTTCACCCAGTTACCAGTCTCTGATGGATCTTTTCCCAGTGAGGATGCAAATGAACCCACCTGACCAGGAATTTTAGGATGACGGTGTTTTTCCACACACAGTCCTGAGAGGTATTCTATCTTCTCTTATAATCTGTCATTTAAATATGTTTCAATAATATTATATTTTAAACTGTGACTATAATTTCGTAAGTTTTATAGAGGAAGGAAGCATCTAGTGTAACTGGCTCAACATGAAGGAGCTTCACAAATATATAAAGTGCAAACTTTGACTTAACACATGAATAAATAATTATGATAGGACTGTCACTGTAGTTAATGTAGTAGCCCCTCTGTCACATCACAACATTATCTTTTTTGAGGTTGGAATAATTAAGATCTAGTCTCTTAGCAAGTTTGAGGATAATAATACAATATTGTTGTCTGTGTCCACTCTACTGTGCATTATTAGATCTCTAGGACTTACTTACTACTAGTTGCAAATTTGTATGCTTAAATATTTCTCCTGTTCCCTCAGCTCCCAGCTCAAGGTAACCACCATTTTACTGTCTGTATTAATAGACTGGATTTTTAAGATTCCACATATAAGTGATATTACACAGTATCTTTCTTTGTCTGACTTATCTCTCTTAGCGTCATGCCCTCAAGGTTCATATACGTAGTAGCAAATAGTAGCTTCCTTCTCTCCTATGGCTGATAATACCCCATTGTGTGTGTGTGTGTGTGTGTATGTGTATACACAAAAGGCCATAAAGAAAGATAAAGAAGGACTCTATGTAATGATTAAAGGAGCAATACAAGATGAGGATATTATGGTAGTTAACATATATGCACCCAGTATAGGACCACCTACATATATACAGCAAATACTAACAGACATGAAGGGAGACATTGATGGGAACACAATCATAGTAGGAGACTTTAACCCATCCCCCCACCCCTGCCCCATTAACATCATTGGACAGACCTACCAGACAGGAAATCAGTAAGGCAACAGAGAAACCAAATGACACAACAGAACAGTTGGACCTGGCTGATATTTTTTAGGACTTTACCTCCCCTCAAAACAGATTATTAATTCAAGCGTGCATGGAATATTCTCTAGGATAGATCATATATTCAGGCACAAAAGAAGCCTCAACAAATTTAAGAGGATAGGAATTATTTCAAGTATCTTTTCTGACCATAATACCATAAAACTAGAAATCAACCGCAGAAAAGAAATGAGAAAAAAACAACAGCATGGAGGCTCAACAATATGCTAAAAAAACTAATAGGTCAATGATGAAATCAAAGAAGAAATTAAAAAAAATACTTTGAGACAAATGACAGTGAAAACACAACCACACAAAAATCTATGGGATGCAGCAAAAGCACTAAGACGGAAGTTCACAGTGATACAGCCTAACCTATCACCTAAAAGAATCAGAAAAAGCAGACCAAACAAGCCTGAAGTCAGCAGAAGGAAGGAAATAATAAACATCAGGGAGGAAATAAGTAAAAGAGATTACAAAAGTAGGAAAAAAATCAATCAAATGAACAACTGGATTTTTGAAACAGTAAACAAAATGGACAAACTTGTGGCCAGGCTCATTGAGGAGAAAAAAAAGAGAACAGTACTTACTGTACCTAATTTATAAATTAAACTCTATCACAGGGATAGGAGAAAACGTGGCACATACAGGGTTCTGTATTACCAGCAGTGTCAGTTGTCCACTCAGGGTCTTGCAAGGTAGCCACCTCACACAAGGGGGGGGGGGGCGTGGTGCTACTGTATTTTTCTGTGAAATCTTCCAGAAGCATTTGGCAATATTATCTGGTTATTCCCACCTATCCTCCTCATGTGATTGAATACTTTTTTCATTGGACATGTGTCTATCTCCAACTATGAATATCCCAATTAGTCAAAATGAAATTGACTTCTTTCTTACACAAAATATTATTCTACTGTTTTCCAAAATTATGTTTCCCATAACAATATTAATTTTTCACCACTCATAAATTTCCCCTGGATATCCATGTTTCCCCAGATGTACTACGGACTGGAAATCCTTGTTTCTTTCCAGAGCATGGGATTATGCTTTTTTATAAGACGGTGTCCACATAAAAGATTAACATCACTTTACTGTTTTACAGATTCTCCTTTCTTGGCTATCATTCTACTTACTGTTTCTCTGTATCAGCAACTACGATCTGTCGGTCTCTATAGAATTAGCTGCCCTGCACATTTGAGTATTAAAAAAGATCTTTGTAGAAAATTTAGTAATGAACACAAGCCAGAGTTCTATTTCAAGCTTGTATGAGGGGAGAGCCTTCTGACTAAACTTATTCAAAAACCTAACATTACGGGGTCATTATTACACAGACAAAGAAAATGTTCACATATTCTTTTCCATTATGGTTTATTACAGGATATTGACTATAGTTCCCTGTGCTGTACAGTAAGACCTTGTTCTTTATCTATTTTGTATATAGTTGTTTGTATCTGCTAATCCCAAACTCTTAATTTATCTCTCCCCCACCCCCTTCCCCCTTTGGTAACCATAAATTTGTTTTCTATGTCTGTGAGTCTTGTTTCACATGAAAAAGAATATGAATATATATATATATATATATGCATATGCATAGCTGAATTTCAACTATACTTCAACTAAAAAAAATCACACTAAATATTCTTTGTTACATTGTGTATAAGACAAAATATATATACAGCTAGAGACCATTAGACTCACGAATGATGGCATCGTTGGTACAATACTAGTTTTCTAAAGGAACAAGAAAAATTGCTTGATGATGCTAGGAAGGAATTCGTTTCTCCCCAAAAGAAAGTTGTCAGTGACATCACAAGAAAACACCTTCCTCAGATCAGGTTTTTGTTAACTCTTCCTTCACAGCTGTATTTTCGCCAATGCAGTTAAAAGGCTCTCATCTTCTCTGAAATGTTCTTTCCTAAACTGGGAGAGTAATCTTCTTGCTAAGCACGTAAGTGGAATTGGTTTGCACTCTAGAACAGAGGTGCACCCTCCAGGCGCCAATAACTGCAGAGTCAGCTAACCCAGCATTGAGGGAGGGTGCTGGCGTTTACTACTGTCTTTACTCTTTTCTCAGCCCATCTCATCGGATCGCTTGCTTCGTCCTAAGACTCACACTAGGAAGCTATTAAACTGTATCCTTCTACTTTCCTAGCATCTCTTTATAGGGCAGCTTGTACAGGTGAGAATAATTAGTAATCACCAGTCTCCAATCAGCAATTAGCTCCAATTAGCACTTCCCAGCTGCTCAGGCAGGCCTGTGCTGACTTCGTTCAGCTGCTTTAAACACTGAGGTTTGATCACAACCCAGGCTAAAAATTTAAGACTCATCCATATCTCATTCTGATGGACAAACTTCTTGATTATCTCCTGTTATTAAAGCAAATTACATATCATGTGGGGTCCCTAATACTTGCACCTGTGGATACATCAGTATCCAGGTGGTGAAGTGAGACAATGCAATAATATATAAGAGGTTGGTGGAGATAAGTTTCCTTTTTTTTAATGGCCTAATAGATACCCACTACTGTATATAAAATAAACAAGAACCTACTGTCTAGCACAGGGAACTATAGTCAATATCTTATAATAAACTGTAAAGGAAAAAAATCTGAAAAAGAACATATATATATATATTCTTTTTCATATAAATATGCATAACTTTGCTGTATACCTGAAACGCTGTAAATCAACTATACTTCTAAAAGTAACAAAAATAAAAAGAAGGAAACTTAAAGCAAATGTCACACATTATTTAATCTAGAAGCCTGGAAGCAGTGCAGGCTATATCCAAATTAAATTCCTTGTAAGAGTACTTAAAAGTGCATGTATCTGAAAACAAAAGTTCACACAATGCTACTGTATCATCAAAAGTAATGATTTAAAGAAACACCATAAAATGTAAACAGCCATATTGTATGTGGGGAATATCCATCTTCCTCTAATTTTGCTGTGAGCCTAAAACTGCTGTTAAAAAAAAGTATGTTAAAGATATTTAATGCTATGTGGTAAACTTAAACAACTAAGTGAAAATTACTTTTCACAATGTTATTCAGTATACTCTACCAACCCTCCTATAAACATGTATCTTCATTAGAGCGAGAAAGAGATGCTAAATGGAAATACAACGGCTGAGTGGTAGAACTACAGATGGTCCAAATTTACCCCCACTATCTTTCTTTTTTTCTAGTATTTACTTTTAAAATCAGAAACAAAGTCAATTATCACAGAAGCCCAGTCTTGTAAAAAGTAAACTTCAGTGCGGTCCTTACAGCTTGTAGGAGACGGCTTTTCTTTGATAGCTGGGAAAAGACTAGAACTAACCACACGTCCACACCGAGACTCTGGAGGTTGGGTCTCCAGTCAAACTAGAACTAAGCAAGCGTTTATCTATCTAAAATTTCTATTCCTATAAAGAATAAAAAATAATAATTTTGATGGCCATATCTATCACTTACACATTCTTAAACTCCCTGTTAGAAATGCACACATAACAAATGTCTTCAAATCACCGTCCCTCAGATGATCACCTACTTGTTCAGGAGCCCTCAATGTCCCCGCCTCACTCCGGCAGGGCTGGTCTCCAGACTTTCTGCACAAATGTCATACCTGAAATTTCCTTTACCTCTTCCATGAGTCCCTCTGCCACCTGGTTTCTATATTTTCATTCTTGCTCTACTCACTGATGATCGACACTTTCATAAAGCCTCTGGAGCTATACTCATTCATTTTTTTTTCTTCCCCCAAATTTTCTCCTCGATACGTATTTTCTTAATCCTTCAAGACCAGTTAGTAGAATATTCGTAAAGTTATACAAGGTTTAGGATAATTGTTGTACTAGAGTCCAATCTAAATCTAAACTATAATATCTTGATTACCTTCCTCAAATATAGGAGAGTCATGACATCTTCAGGGGTAAAATAAGAACCTAACTGAAATTAAAAAACAAAAACTATCTTATGATTAGAAATCTGTATGGTCGTGGAGCATGTCATATTTGTTTAAATTTAAGATAAATATATGGTTAAGTATAAACTGTTAATCCATAACATTATAGAATTTATCAGTAATTCAAAACACTAGATACAAACGAATCAATTATATTCACATAAGTATATACTCACAGTTCCACAGTTCTAACGCTAATCAAGAAAATGAGGTTTGGGTTGTGTAGGACAAGTCCAGTTCAGCTGCATTAAAATCTCAAAGAAGGCACAACTATCAAGAAGAAATAGAACATAAAACATGTGATTGCAATGCAGCAAGATATTCCCTGTGAGATAACAACATGGAGTCTCATGTATTGATATGATCCTCCAGTTTTCTCAGTTCAGTGGCTTTAAAAGGCAGCTATTGCCAGTTTCGTGCTTTTTTGACTTAAAGGATTACAGTTCTGTGCAGGATTCATTCATCATAAAAACCCAGGTGTATCTCTGAATAACAAGGGAGAAATTAGGTAGCTCTGTGTGCTCACATGTGCTCATGATGTCATTAAAATCTTGGCACTATTTCTTTGCTTCTTGAATAAAAAACAAAAGCAAAAACAACCTTAAACCTAGGAAGAGGTTCATGCTATCTCTTTACTTATTCCCCATTCGTTTGCTACCTTAGTCTTAAAGTGTACTACTATTTTATAATTGGCTTCATATTCTTTACAATAGCCCATAAATTGCTTAGGCAAATTGTAAACAAAGTTGATAATTTTGATAAATTCTTTGTATCATGTATTTAACATGACTCACCATTTTTAAAGCACAAACTCTGTGGATTAGAGATGTAATGAAAAATGAGTAAAATAATACAATCATTTAACTTAAATATCTGTTGAAATTTTTTTTTATCTTTCATATTATGACTCATATCCAGAACATAAATTCTAAATCTTAAGCATAGTTAAAAATGGCTAGACACTGGAATCAAGAGTCAAGAGTTGCAATTCCAAACTAGTTGGCAACTTTGGTTAAGTTACTTTATTTATATAAGATTCAGTTATCTCCACTGTGTTTGATTGTTTGTTTGTTTGTTATTTATTTAATGGAGGCACTGAGGATTGAACTCAGGGCCATTTCATGCATGCTAAGCATGCGCTCTACTGCTGAGCTACACCCTCCCCACTTCTCCACTGTAAAAGCAGGGATATAATATTTCATTGTAACATAATTTGAGATTTAATAATATTGCTTACAATGATAAAGATGCTTAGTACATCATAAATGTTACCATCATTCCATACTTTTCTAATTCTTTATCAGTGTGTTTAGGTACCACAATCACAAGCAATTTAAGAGAGGCCATATCCCAGGATCAGGCAGTTAATGTGTTCTTTCTTAAGTGAACATGATCTAGAGTTTACATTCTGGCATTATTTGAACCAGACTGTGATATTTATTAATTTTAAAATTTTCTCTGAAAATAGTAATACATTTGTTTGGCAATATTATCTATTCTTAATTTCTGCTAATTGGGATTTAAAATCTTATATAATCTGAAAGTTTGAGTGATGTTTGAATAAGCAAGGCATAGCAAGTTAATCTGACTTGTTACTAAACAAGGTGACAGAGCATGAGTTCTGTGTAGGGCTCAATTAGTCTTTCCCTGTTTTTGCTATTAGCAAGATGTTTTCTGTATTACCGCTCCTTCCCTAACACAAATTTACATAACCCTCATGTCCGTCTTTACAAATGAGGATGATCCCTAATGTATGCTTTATATGTTTCTTCAAAAAGCATAAAGTGACTGCATATAAAAGAACTTTGAAATGGTAAGAACAAAAAGCAAAAACAACAACAAAAAAGGCCTGTACAAATGTAAGATATTATTCACATTGTAAGCTTAAAGTCAGGCAACCCTCATCCACAAAATAGCTATGTAAGATATATGATGTTTTATTTTTCTAAAAAACATTCAATTTCCATTGAGAATTTCCATTCTGGTGGCATAGTTCAACTTTCTCTCTCTCAATTCATTTTTTTAAAATCAGTGATTACAAGTTTGATTTCCAGTTACTCAGTTCAGAGAAGTGATCACTGAGATGTCCCTTTAGCTGCTCGAAACCCTTTCAGGTCTGAGGTTTTTAATTATGTCCAGTGTCTTAAATACTGGGATTTCAGAAAATATGCCTTCAGCCTTGATAGTGTACACTTGCCAGGAAGGTTTGTGCTCTCTGGGGTTGTACAGATTCCCTGAGCTTTTGGTCACACTGGAGAGTTGGCAAGCAGGATGTGATTGGGGGACAGAGAATGATGGAAGAGAGACGTCAAAATTAATACCTCTTCACCTCAGCATCAGTGTGAAGATGGAAGAGAAGGAATTCAAGACCTACTAGTACTTAAGACTAATAAAAATTACCTAATACATGATCTGTTCAAGTCCAGAAAGTTACTGCTACATATTTTTTCCCTAAATAATGATCTCGTTGAGAATATGATGAAAGATGAAAGGAACAATTCATCACTCCAGAAAAGTACACACATTTTCAATACCATTTTGGGGATTTTGTGGGTTTGTCTTTAAGTCTTCTGTGATTCACTAGCTACAGGTAAATTCTTGTTCTCTTTGTCCAGAGGAAATGCACTTTTCACAGCCCTGTTTTTATGGTCTTCTTTCCAACTTAGTTCTTACATAACTACTGTATCTCACAAGCTATAAAATATCTGAAGAATAGGATTTTTGCCATGTTCATATTGGTGTTTCCTCCTATCAAGTTCTATGCTAAAGATACATTCAATATATAAATATTTAATTAATTTTAATTTTAATATTTTCAATAATAAAATTTGGAACAAGTCTGTTTACTACATCTTGCCTTTTTTATACACTCACGGTAAACAGTTAACAGGCACTTGTACCAGGACTTGCCCTTTCAGTTCTGTCAGAAGTTTTATTCATTTAGTTATTATGTTCTGTGAGAGTAGACAATGTTCTCTACCCAGACATTTGAAAATGTGAGACTTCTAATTTCAGCTGTGGCATGTAGGGTTTAAAAGTCATTATTCTTATCTTCCAACCAGAAAAAGCTGACCAAACTGAAAATCAGTAGCTTATCTTGGATCCGTCAGAGAATTGAGCTTGTGGAACCAACTACCACCATGAAATCTGGACAGGCACGTAAATGCAGAAAACAGAAGAGATCTGCTGACTGGAAGGGAAGCCACTGGCGCCGTAAAATGTAAGTAGAGTTCAGGGTAGTGTTGAACGGCTGGAGACCGAGTGCCGATTAGAATGATGGTAAGAAATTACTGGACATGCAGTCTTAAGGATACCCAGTACTTTGGTGGGTTTTACCTCCAGTAACTTCACCAGGTTCTCAGGGCAAAGAGCAAAGAAAGATTCTCTTGTGTGTTTCACTAGAAAAGAAGAAATGTAGTAATTATGAAACACACCTGAAGCTTTCTTTATTCAAAGGCCTCCCGTCCAGAATAAAAGACTTTCCAGAGCTAAGGAAAAAAATTTTTTGAAGATTAGAGCCCACTGGAATGGTTTCATTAAAAACTAAAATAAAAAAAACCCCAAGTTTGAATCATAAAATTATGTAATGCTTACTTATCCACAACTCGCCATCATACCAACAGAAGTTGAGTTGAGTAACAGTAGACTGCAGCTGGAAGAGCTGCAAGACAGACTCCCTCTGAGCCACATTACTTGCCTGGCATGAGAGAGAGTAATAATACAAGGGCGTTAGGAGGATTTCAAGCCTCTGGCAGCCATACCTGGAACATACTAAACATAGCCCAACTCCTAGCCAAATTACCATAAAACCTTACACAAAAAAAGTCTTTTTTTCCGTTACTATAAGCCCAATACATCACATTCAGCTTTTAACAAAGTATTACAAGGCAGTCTAGAAGCAAGAAAACACACAATCAAGAGAGAATAATGATCAGAACCAGCCTCAGATATGGCAGAGAGTTTAACTGATCAGACAGAATTTAAAATGATTACAATTATGTAAAGAGCTCTGACTGAGGAAACAAAAAACAATATAAAGGACTGACGGGTAATGTAATCAGAGAGGAAAAGTCTAGGAAAGAATTAAAGAAAACCCTAAACTCAAAAGATTGTAACAGATATAGAGAATGCCTTTAATAATCTAATCAGTAGATTGGATATGGCTGAGAAAAGAATCAGTGAACCTGAAGGCAGTTCAGTAGATTCTTCCCAATGCACAGAGGAAAAAATTTTAAAATTATAATGGAATATTCAATAAATGTAGGACAGTTTCAAAGATTATTAATTGAAATGCCAGAAGGAGAAGAAAGGGGAGTGGAACAGAATAAATGTCTGAAGTAATAATGATTGAGAACTTTCCAAAATTAATGACATATTAAACCACAGATGCAGAAACTTAGAGAATACCAAACGTAAGAAACACCCCAAAATTCTACACCTAGGGATATAATATTCAAACCACAGAAAATCTAAGACAAAGAGAAAGCTTGAAAAAGTTGAGGGTGTGCAGGTAGGGGGAGAAATACCTCACCTATAGAGAAATAAGGGTAAGAACTGCAGTACTTTTGATCAAAACTGTGCAAATAAGTGAGTGGAGTGAAATACTCTAAAAGTTCGGGAAAAAATTACCAACCTAGAAGACATAACAATTCTAAATGTGTATAAACCTAGAAACAGATCTTCAAAATATATGAGACAAAAACTGACAGAATTGTGAGGAGAAAGACGTAACTTCTTTTACAGTTGAAAACTCTAAAAATCCTCTTCTAATAATTGATATATCAAGCACATATATCATTTGTAAAGATACAGCTGACCTGAACAGCACAATCAAATTAATCTAATTGACACTTATAAAAGACTTCATCCAACAACAGAGAAAAACATTCCTCTCAAGCTCCCATTGAACATTTACCAAGAAAAGGCCACATTCTGACTGATAAAACACACCTACACAAACTTAAAAGTATAGAAGCTATACAAGGTAAGATGCCAGATCACAACAGAATTAATTGAGAATTTTTTAATAACAGAAACACAGCAGGAAAACATACTCTCAAGTACTTGGAGATTAAACAACCTATAGCTAAATAACAAGTAGGTCAGAAAAGAAGTCACAAAAGAAATCTTCAAAAATATTTTTACTTGAATGTAACATCAAAATTTTTAGCAATGCAGCAAAAGCGGGTACCTTGGGGAAATTCATAGCATTGATTGCATATCTTAGGAAAATATGATCTAAAATCAACAACTAATCTTCTACTTTAGGAAGCTAAGGAAAACAAAGAACAATTTAGGCTTCATGAAATAAAAGAATATAAACAGAAATAAATATTAGAGTAAAAGTTAATGACACTGAAAACAGGAAAAGTGATAAAATCAACAAAATTGAAAGGTTCTTTTCCTTTAAAGGTTAATAAAAATAATTTCTAGCAAGGGTAACCAAGAAAAAACACATATTTCAGTATCATAAATGAAAAAGGGGTCATCACTAGTAATCCTGGGGACAGTAAAAGGGTAACACAGGAATATCATAAGCAACTCTACACCCACAGATTTGATTATTTAGATGATATGTATATGTTCCTTGAAAGACACAAACCACCCAAAGTTACACAAGGAGAAACAGATGATCTGAATTGATTTGTAACTATTATAAAAACATGATTCAACAATAAATTCCTTCCAAGAGAGCACGTGACTCAGACGGTTTGACTGGTAAAATCCTATCCAATTTTAGTAAAGAAGTGATATAAATTATTCTTAATCTCTTCCAGAAAAGAGAAGCTAGAGCACACACACTAAGTAATTTTATAAGACCAAAATTACGCTAGTACCAACCTTGATCAGATACAAATATTATAAGGAAGGAAAACTACTGGCATGTATCTCTTAAGAATATCAATGCAAAAGTACCTAACAATGTATCAGCAAATTGAATCCAACAACATAAAAGTCATACACAAAACCCAGTATAATGTATTCCCGTTATGCATGATTAGTTCAAAAATTGAAATTCAGTAGTATCCACTGCATCAGTGCTAACGATTATATAATATCAATTGATAAAACAATTCACAAAACCCAGTACTCATTTATAAAAAACAAAGCAACTATGAACAAGCTAGCGATAGATGAACAAAATAGCAATAGAGGGTACATTCCTCAACTTTATGAAGATTACCTACAAAAAGTCATCATTAATGATCAGAAATATGATACTTGCCCGTAAGATTAGGAATGACTCAAGGACATTTTCTGTCACCACTCTTTTTCAATAATGTACTGGAAATCCCACTAGCATAATATGATAAGAAAAGTGAAAGTATACACATTAGGGAGCAAGAAAAAATACTTTGTAGATGACAATATCTGTATAGAAAAGCCAACTGAATGACAAAGACATTCTGGAATTAATAAGTGAATATAGTATGACCATAGGATACAAAGTTTATATACTAAAGTCAGTTGTTTTCCCATACAACAGTAATAAATGACTGGAAAAGGAAACAGATAAGAATAAATCTAACAATATATGCACACGATATGCAAAAAACCACAAAACACATTTATGCAAAAAAACTCTACAAAACTAGGATGAAAAATATTGAAGATCTAAATAAAAGGAGGGATTTTCATTCCTGTATCAGGATACTCAATATTGTTATAATGTCCATTCTTCCCAACTTTATACATAGATTCAACAAAAACCCCATTCAAAAACCCATCAAGATATACATCTCTCTATATAGATATAGATCATATATTATTCATATATATTATATATATATATAATCTACCTATCTATAGATTGATAGCTACACTGATTCTAAAGTTTATATGTGAAGTCAAAAAACCTAGCTTGGTCAACATAATACCGAAAAGACCAAACTGGGAGGGTGCACCCTACATGATTTCAAGACCTACTATATAAAACTGCATTAATCAAGATAGTATGGCATGGGTGAAACAGATATAGAGAACAATGAAACAGAATACAGTATCAAGACACAGATCCACAAAATATAGCCAACTGACATTTAACAAAGAAACAAAGTCAGATCAATGGAGAACAAATGTCATTTCAACAAATGGTGTTGGAAAACTGGACTTGCATATAAAAAAAAAGAACTTAGACACTGAGTTTGCACCTTTCATTAAAATTAAGTCAAAATGGATTGTTGGTCTACATGCAGACACAAAATTTTTTAATCTTATAAGGAAATGTAGGAGAAAATCTAGGTGAGTTTGGATCTGAAGATGATATTTAAAATGAAATTTTAAGTTTATATCTAAAAGCAAGATCCATACAAATCTGGTAAATTTTACTTTACTAAAATGTCTGCTCTGCAAAATGTACTACTAAGAGAATAAAAAATTACAGAGAAAACATTTTCAAAACATATCTGATAAAGGTTTTACATCTTAAATATACATAGAAGTTTTTGAACTCAACAACTAGAAAACAAATACAACTCAGTTAAAAAATGGGCAAAAGATCTGAATAGACACATCACCAGAAAAGATACAGAGAAAATAAGTATATAAAGTGGAACTCGGCATTATTTGTCATTAGGGAATTGCAACTGAAAACAACAGTGAGATGCCAGTACGTACCTATTTGAATAGCTAAAAAAATAACACACCAGCAATGGCAATTTTCAACAAAGAGGAAGAGCTACAGAAAATCTCGTTCATGATGGGAATGCAAATTGGTGCAGCCACTTTGGACAACAGTTTGACAATTTCTTACAAAGCTAAACTTATTCTTGCTGTAGGATCCATTTACGTAACTGATTTGAAGAATTATGTCCATGCAAAATTGCATACAAATATGTACACATGTTTAATGATAATAACCCCAAAACTAGAAGTAATCAAGATATCCAGGTAAATGGATAAACAAACTGTGGTACATCCATAAAATGAAGTGTTATTCTGCAATAAAAAGTAATGAACCTCAAGCCAAAAAAAAGACACAGATGAATCTTAAGTGCGTACTGCTAAGTGAAAGAAGCCCATCTAAAAAGCCTACAGATTGTATAATTTCAATTATTTGACATTCAGAAATAGCAAAACTATGGTAAGGATCAGTGGTTGGCTGGAACTTGGGTGAAAGAGTGTTAGATAAGTAGGCATAGGGAATTTTTTTTAACATTGTGAAACTATTTATTATGGTACTTTAATGGTGGATACAAGACACTATGCGTTTGTCAAAAACAACAGAACAGTACAGCACAAAGACTAAACCTTAATGTATGCAAACTTGAGAGTCATTAAGAAAGCTGAAATTCCCAGGAAGGAAGGTAGACTCGACAGGACAACCTAAGTGTATTACAGATACGTGGAAGTGCTGACCTGAGTGCCTTTGGAAATGAGGGTAGTCTGCAGAACTTAAGGCAAAAACAACTGTTCTGAAGCACTATGCTCTAGTTGATAAGATCTGTTTCCCATGAGAATGTGAGTTAGCAATTGTGATACTGTTAAACATTTATACTGGAACTGAACAATGAAGTAAGTGAATGGCAAATAGTAGAAGCCAGATTTCTTTCTGTTGAGTGGAAGTGGACAGATAAGCCAGTGAAGGAACTAAAATAATTTGTTATTAATAATCGATTAATAATAATAGATTAGAGTTGGAGACAACAGAATAAACTGATGTTTAGATTGATATAGATACAGATGGTTCTGTATAGAAATATTTATAGAAATCTGTGTACACATGGCTTATGATACACAAATACTATTCCTTCCTGATCAGCTGAGAGGGCTTGGCTATAAGGACACTCCAGCAGCAGTGAACACGATAGCTCCTGGTTTTAGTTTCTAATGCCTTTTTCCAGTAAAAGGAACCTTGGCTCCTTAGAGAAATGCCTGATTCTAGGAGTGCAGATATAAATAAAACAGATGAGACTGGAGCAGTGGGTAGTGCCAGGATGTAGTAACGTGATTTAAAAACAAATACCCACACTGATGAGAATATGTCAAGAGAAGACAGGAACCAACTGAAAAGAGGAAGCAATGGCCAACACTGGAACAATTTAAGCAATTAGAAAGAAATTAAAGTAATACTAGATTATATTCCAGAATATGAAAATCTGATACTGATATAAATGAATTAGTAAATAAATAAATGGAAAAGGAGACACAAACCTCCTATGCAGAGGAATTCTAAATAATTTATTTAGCAGTTCCACCCTTGAGGACCTGGAGTATAACTTCCCAGTCCTGAGATGTAGATGGTGCAGTGTCTTCCTTCCAGAAAGTACAGTATGCAAAGGGGGGAAAATAACTCTGCAGTAGAGAAACCTGGCAAACTACCTCCATAAGGTAATCAAAGTCAACGTCAACAATAATACATCACTGATATGTCTGCAAAACAACTGTCCGATACTCTGCAAAACTGTCAAAGTCAACAAAAACGGGAAATCTGAGAGTGTCACAGCGAGGAAGAGCCTAAGGAGGCATGATGACTAAATTTAATGTGGCATCTTGGCAGGGATCCTGGAACAGGAAAAGGACATCACGGTAAAACTAAGAGAAAAAAGAAAAAACAAGGAATATGAATAATGAATAATGTATGGACTTCAGTTAAAAATAATGGATCAATAATATTTTACTAATTGTGTTAAATGTACCATACTAATGTAAGATGTTAATAATGGAGGAGACCGGATGTAGCGTGAGTGACAATTCTCTGTACTATCTTCGCAATGTAGCTGTAAATCGAAAATTGTTCTAAAGTCTATGTTACTTTTTAAAAAGAATTACCATCAAAAAACAAATGAAAAAGAATCTGTTGCTAGCATATGCCATATTTCATAGTTCTGTTTAAGCAGTATTACACCAAAGCAAGGACATTTTTCCTCATTTTCATTTAATTTAGTGCTTGCAAGAATATGGCTAAGAAAAAGGACTAACGGATAAGTGAACAATGGAGAACGAATGATAGATGCTCTTCTAAACTGCTTTGTTCCAAATAGGCTAGAGCAATACAGAAAATGTTCTTTGGCTCTCATGATAATATAATTTATGCACACTTTTAAAAAATAATTATTCTGATACACAATGAGGTGAAATATCAACACACAGAATCAAGTGAATTAATTATTTTTTGACTAATATTAGTGTGTTGCCAGAACTATTCAGTAATTTGAGGTTAGTTATTAGTCTATTTTTGGCTGTGATGAGTTTTCCTTTGAATACTTTCTCTGCTTTTTCTTACATAAGACATCCAACTATGTAATTTCTATCATTTTCATAATGAAAAATACCAAAGCCATGCTTGATATAACAAGTTCTTAAAATTATACTAAGATAAAATGTATGTCTATCACAACCAACTCATTTGATTATTCTGTAGGTGAATTGTAAGTAGGTACATTTTATTGCTAGATATTAAAGGTTCTAACTACAAGAAAAAATAGTAACTGTGTGGTGATGGATGTTAAATAATCTTATATTGATAATTATAATAAACAATATTTACATATATCAAAACATGTTGTACACCTAAAACTAATACAATGTTGTATGTCAATTATATCTCAATGAAAAAGTCAAACAGCAAAGTGGGAATGAATTATTTGCAGCTCACGTTAAAATAAAGGCCTTTTCCTTCTAAAATAGAAAATGCTTCTATAAAACAAGGATTAATAGCTTAATAGAAAAAGTGGCAAGAGTTCACATAAAAGGAATTTTATTTTTTACTTTAAATTGATTTTGTTTAGAAAGTATTACTGAAGTGTAGTTGAGTTATAAATACTATATTAGTTTCAGGTGTACAGCATAGTGATTCAGTATTTTTACAGATTATACTCCACTGAAAGTTATAGCAGCTATAATTCTCTGAGCTTTACTGTATATCCTGGTTGCTTACCTATTTTATACATAGTAGTCTGTATTTCTTAATCCCCTGCCCCAATAGCCCCCTCCTTTCCCTTTTACCTCTCCTTCAGTAAACACCAGTTTGTTTTCTGTATCAGAGAATCTGTTTCTGTTTTGCATATACATTCATTTGAATTATTTTTTAAATTCCACTTATA
Organism: Vicugna pacos; assembly: GCF_048564905.1. Taxonomy (NCBI): domain Eukaryota; kingdom Metazoa; phylum Chordata; class Mammalia; order Artiodactyla; family Camelidae; genus Vicugna; species Vicugna pacos. The sequence continues at coordinate 31,309,778 of NC_133009.1, forward strand.
AGTGATATCATACACTATTTGTCTTTCTCTGTCTGACTTATTTCACTAAGCATAACATTCTCTAGGTCCATCCACATTGCTGCAAATCACAGAATTTCATTCTTTTTATGGCTGAGTAATATTCCATTGTTTGTGTGTGTTTGTGTGCACACACACACACGTGCACACACACCCAGGTGTGGAATTGCTGGATCACAGAATAGTTCTATTTTTAGGTTTTTTTTTTAGGAACCTCTATACTGCTTTCCAGAATGGCAGTACCAATTTACATTCCCACCAAGAGTGTACAAGGATTCCCTCTTCTCCACATCCTCACCATCATTGTTCTTTATAGACTTTTTGATGATGGCCTTTCTGACAGGTGTGAGGTAGTATCTCACTGTGGTTTTGATTTGCATTTCTCTGATAATTAGTGATGCTGAACATCTTTTCATGTGCCTGTTAGCCTCATTTGTCTTCTTTGGAAAAATGTCTATTCAGGTCTTTTTCTTCTTTTTTGATTGGGTTTTTTGATATTGAGTAGTATGAAGCGTTTATAAATTTTGGATATTAACCCCTTATAGGTCATGTCATTTGCAAGTATTTTCTCTCATTCTTTATGTTGTATTTTAATTTTGTTAATGGTCTCCTTTGGTCTGCAAAAGCTTTTAGGTTAATTAGGCCCATTTGTTTATTTTTGCTTTTATTTCTTTTGCCTTAGGAGACAGATCCAAAAAAAAATATTGCTGCAATTTATGTCAAGAGTGTCTGGCAATTGTTATATTGTCATTGTTCCCCAAATTCAAAAATTATATTTGCATTTTAATGACTTTACAACCACATTTTGGCTGCTGTGATTGTCAAATGAGATAATATACACGGAAATAAACTTTTCACAATTATTCATCATTGTTTCATTATGTTCATCAACTGTATTTCCAGTACCTATCATAATCCCTAAGCATGTAAGAATGAGTAAATAACACTTTAATAAAGGTATAACAAAAATGGTTATTATTAAGTAACTTATGTCATTAAAAGAATACTTGATTTGTTTTCTAGATCTTCAGTATGTTTAGAATAAAGAATGATGGAGAATATTTCCAATGCTAGTTGGAAATTCAGTTTCCATTCAATGTTTTATGTAGGTTCCCGAGCCTATTTGTATGAAGTTTGGGAAATTCAAATTAGAATTTCAAATATTTATTGAGAATTGTTGTTGCCTCTGAAAGGCCTTATAAATAATTGTTTGTCCTACATGATAGTCCACAAGCATAGTCATCTTCTAAGAATGAAATACAACCCTCTTACTTAGATTTCTGGTTTCTGTTATACTTGAAATTTTTATAGTAAATTGAATTGGGATGAAGACTGAAAAGCTGGGATTGAGGCAATTAACAGGCTATTACATTTCTGGGAACAAGCTGCACATAAAAGTCATGATTCCCTCCCAACTCTGAAAGAGCCACAATAAGTCTCACTGTACGCGTCTTTTCTCAAGCACCAGCTTTTTCTCTTAAGAGAATTACTAGAGTCTTCACACAACATTGTTCTTCCTTAGCACACTGATCTGTCACCTTGTTTTTTAGTGAACTTCTGCTCTTACTTCTGGGCTCATTCATCTATTGCTACAATAATGCCACCTTACAAACTACCCACGGCTTACAAAGCATCTCGTGCTTTACATTCATCTTCGTGCATAAGCCTGTGGGGCAGTTTGAGGCTGTCATGACTTGGGCTGGGCTCGCTCGAGCATTTGCAAGAAGCTGGCTGTCTGGCATGGGCTGGCTGCTGTAGGGTCAGCTGGCTGGGTGACCTGGTCAGTTGGTCTCCTAATTCCATATGTTGTTCACATTCTTCCAACAATCCACTCCCAGCATGTTCTCATGGTGGTGAGAAGAGTGCAGAAGAGAAAGTGGAAACACGAAAGTGCTTTCCTAATTTCTGCCTGGTCAAAAAAATCCACTCGCCAAAACTAGATGTAGTGTGGGAGGAAAATATCAAATGGAATGGACGCTGGGGGGCATGAACAAATAGACTGTTCCTGCAGTGGATCTACCGCAACACTGATGTCTCTGTGTGAATCTCTGTATGTATCCATATTTATCTAATTATTGGCATATATGTAATTTAATTTGATTTTGAGGTAAAAATAATATAATGGCCAAAGCAGGTGTTTGTTTCTAGCGTGACACTGTAACTTTTCATGCATGCATTGATTCTATGACAATAAAATTCTTAATTCTTACACAATAAAAAATCCAGTTTCTTTACAATTAAAATTTAATAGCTTGATTGACTTCTCCCTTTCACTTTCCATGCGTTATTTTAAATATCAAAGATCCCTTATCTCATTCCTTCCCCATTCCTTATTTTATTAAAATCCCTAGGAAACAAGTTTTCCTCTTTAATTAATTATCCATATAAACTTATAGTAGCTTCTACTGTATTACATTTTTTTTAGAAAATTGATTTCCTCCCTATTATCCACTAGACTGAAAGCTTCTTAAATGCAAGAAAATGTCTATCTTCTTCTCTAGAATTACTGCTATGTATCATATGCTTAACAATAGCAGGGGTTTTTTTGATGCTAATAATACTATTAATATACTTATGTTTGTAATCAGCTAATGTGGAGAGGTACAGATGTGAATTACTGTAGAGATACGTATGTCCTAACATGGCTTGGAATAAAGATAGGCTTTATGATATCCAGAGCAGGGACTCCCACTCCTCGATGTTCCCTGGAATCCACAGTGAAGCTTCATTAATACATATTCTGGTTCTCAGTCTGAACTCTGCCACATGCTTACACTGGCTGATAGTATTCTAATTATGTAGACATTGATTTCAGAGACAAGGCAATCATCTTTTAAGTTTCATAGCATAGGACATATACTTCCAAAAGATGATCTGAATTATTAATCTAAGTTTAAGAGGAGAATGACGAAGAAAATAATAATTAAAGGCAAAGAACAACTGTAGTTGTTCTAACCAGTTTCTTCACAAGGCGATCAAGAGTCTGATACACTGGTCTGTGGAAGAACAGCTGTGTCTAAGGCTGGGCCTCTTCGAAGAGCCTGGCTCACCCGGAAGGCCACTAGCATGTGTATCTTACCTGAAATAAAGCTAATGGATCTGTAGTTTTATTTCAGTAGAAGCTTTTTTTCCAAGCAGAAAGTATTATCTTCTAAATCCTTTCAGATGGAAATAGGACTAGAGAATTAACAGTAATTGAAAATAACTGATTCCTCTTTATGAGAGTGGCCTTATGAAGTTCTTGACTTCCCTGAGAAATTTTATCCACTGGTTTTCTTACTTAATTTGGTCTTTTTAATCAAAATAATATATGAGTTACTATTATCAGGATCTAGTCAGATGTTTTTGTCATCTATTCCTGTACAACACAGTAACCAAAACCTTAGTAGATTACTACAAGAACTGTTTCGTTTGTTCCCTGTTCTGTGAACCAGGAACTTTGACAGGATATCTCGTGGCAGCTTAGCTTTGTTACATGCACTGTCTGCTGGGGCTGAAATGCCCAAGATGACTTCCTGTCTCATGTGGGTATTAAAGTTGTGATTCTTTGCATGGTTGAGGAACAGGTACAATGTCTCAGTGGGGACCATGTCTCCATCCATTTCCAAGAGGAGTCCCTCGCATGGCCATCAAGAATCTAAGAATAATAATTGTAGATCTACTTAAGTGCCTAATTTTCTAGGCCAGTCTTGCCAATTAAAGTTTCTGTGAAGATAGAAATGTCTATAAATTTGTGTTCTCCTACATACTAGCTACTAGCCTTATTTGAATATTAAGCAATTGAAATGGGGCTAGTGTGACTGAGTAACTGAAGTTTTAATTTCGTTTAATGTTAATTATTTAAAATTTATATTTAAAATAACCAGATGTGGCTAGTGGTTACCTAAGTTATTCAGCAAGGTCACAGTGCAGTTTCCTTACATGTATTTCATTAATGTCTTGGGGGAGCATTAGCCCCACAGCCTAACTTCAAATAGGTTCACATATGGAAATCAGGTGTTCACTATGCAAAACATCAAAGGAGGTAAAGACAGTGAAGACAAGCTGCACTGGATTCCTAAGGCCACCGAAGGCTTGCACGACAGGAATTAATTTTCTCACCGTTCTGGAGGCTCCAAGTTCAAGTCAGGGTGTTGGCAGGGTGGGTTTCAATCTCACTGCTCTCTCATTGGCTGGTAGATGGCTGTCATCTTATGTCTTTACATGGCCCTTCCTCTGTTTTGATCTGTGTCCTAATCAGTTCTTGCTCTTATAAAGACATCAGTCATAGCAGATTAGGGCCCACCCCAATGATCTTGTTTTACAGTAATTACTTCTTTAAAGGTCCAACTCCAAATACAGTCACATTCTTAGGTAAAGTGTAGGACTTCAACATATGAGTTTTGAGACAATTCAGGCCATAACACCACCTGTATCAGCTAGCTATCGCTGCACAGTAAGCCAGCACAAAGCAACAGCCACTTATTCCTGGGCGAGTGTATAAACCGGTTGCTCCAGGATCAGCTTAGCCTGACAGTTATTTTCTCACTGCAGGTCTGCAGGCCACTCTCCTTGAGGCTTCAGAAGTTGGGATCAGTTTGAATCCGTATTTTTCTCATCTTCCTGGGGCAAGGACTCTAGATGGGAAATGATCTTCCGGTTATAGAAGAGAGACAGGGAGAGAAAAAAACAGATGAAACTCCCTAAGTCCTAGGATCAGAATGGCCTATGCACTTATGCACATTTATCACTGGCCAAAGCAAGTCCCGTGACTTAGCTTAAATACAAGGGAAGGAGTAGACTCCATGTGAGATGAGGACACAGGAAGAGCAGCAGCTCAGAGCAGGCACGTCCCTGAGACCACTAATGCGACCTGCCACAAAGGCCTTCATTCTTTTTTTGTGAAGCACGCAAGGTTAATGTCAAAAAAACTAAATTCTATCATCAAATGCAGAGATAACAAGCGATATGGAAAGAAAGACAAAATCCAGGCATCGCACTGAAAGTGAGCACAGAGTGAAACTGAGCAGAATCTAGGATACTTGCTGTGAGCATATTCACAGCAGATGTGCAGCTGTACGTTCTGAACGTCAGGGAAGGATCAGTGTAATTAAAGTTCCTAGACTTGGGGAGGATGGGGCAGCACTAGTTTTGGGACTACCTGTGGATTCCAGTTCAGTTATCATTAATACAAATAAAGAATAATTCAGTGCTGTTTTATTCAGATTCTTTTAGATCATATTTGTTTAGATTGTTTTACAAAATTAAAAATGCAAAGGGGATTTTTATTTTACATTGAGGAAAAGTACCTACAGTTGAGGCCTTGTGGAATACGCATATCCCCAATCTTTATGAATTAAGTGGCACAGAATATTAGCTTAAGACTATATTTATGATACTTCCTTCTGCCTATGTTTGTTTTCCATTAATTATGTAAGATCTCCTAAAACTCAGCAAGTCCCAATGTGCTCCAGGCTGCTTTCCAGAACTTTAGTTTTATGCATAAGGTACGCAACAGGGAAGCCTAATCCTGAGGGAAGTGTTTAGTTCAGTTGTCAGTGAATCAGAGAATACTATTTCCCCGAGTCTCTTCTGCCTTTTTTACTGCTGAAATCTCACTATCATTGTCTCAAATTCAATAGGAATTACACTTTATTTGTGCGCACAAAGCTATTAGTATTTGTCAGAGTCTAAAACAAATTTAGGAACAATATGGAGTAAGTATTCAAAATTATTTTTTTCCTTTCAAGACAATTTTTTTTTCCTCAAGAAAAGTTACGGATAGTTCTCTAAACTGCCCTAATATCACTCCTCTTTTTATAAATAATTCTTTAGGATTACTTGCAATTGTATAACATAAAATTACTTTATATTTACTTAAAAACTTGATAGGAATTATGTTACGGGCTGAACTTGGTTCCTCCCCAAACCATATATCACAGTCTTAGCCTCTAGTGCCTCAGAATGATGACATTAGTGATAGAACTTCTAAAGAAGTAGTTAAGGTTAAGGAGGGCCATGACTGGCATCCTCATAAGAAGAGGAAATGTGGACACAAGTATGCACACGCACAAAGGAAGGACCATGTGGAGACACAGAGAAGACAGCCATCTATTAGCCAAGGAGAGACAGGCTCAGAATGGAGCCCTGCTGAAACCTTGATCTTGACCTTCTAGCTTTAACTGTGAGAAAATAAATTTCTGTGGTTTATGCTGCCTAGCCTACAGTACGTTGTTACAGCAGCCCTAACAATCTAACACAGAGAGTAACATCAATAATATAACAACAGGAAAAATAAAAACTGAAAATGGGGTTTCTTGTTTAAATTTCTTTTTTTGGATGATTTATTGTTAGTGTAAAGAAATGCAGCTGATTTGTGTGTGTTGATTTTGTCTCCTGCAACTTTACTGTGTTAATTTATTAGTTCTAACATTTTCTTTCGTGGACTCTTTAGTTTTCTACATACAAGATTATGTCATCTGCAAACAAGAGATGATTTTACTTTTTCCCTTCTGGTTTGAGTTGTTTTCCTTTCATGTCCAATTGTGCTAGTTAGGACTCCAGTACTGTGTTGAATAGAAGTGGTGACAGTGGGTATTCCTGCCTTATTCTTGATCTTAGAGATCTAAAAACTGCTCTTCACTGTAGAGTATGATGTTAGTTATGGACTTTTCATATAATGTCCGTATTCCTCAAAGTGATGTACAGATTCAATGCAATCCTCATTAAATCCCAGTGATATTTTTAACTATACAGTAAACTGATCTTCAACAATGGTGCCAAGAATACACAATAGGGAAAGAATGGTCTCTCCAACAAAGTGTGCTAAGAAAATTAGATAATGACAGGAAAAAGAATAAAAGTGAACTCAAATCTACAACTCAAAGTCAATTCAAAATGGATTAAAGATTTAAGTCTAAGACTTGAAACTGTAAAACTCCTAGAAGAAATGATAGGAAAAAAGCTCATTCATGTTGGTCTTCAAAACGATTCCTTGCAGATAAAACCAAAAGTACAAGCAACAAAAGCAAAAAGAGAGATGTGGGGCTACATCAAACTAAGAAGCTTCTACACAGCAAAGGAAACAACCAACATGGTGATAAGGCAGCCTAGGAATGAGAGAAAATATTTGCGAACTATATATCAGATAAAGGGGTTAATATCCCAAATATATAAGGAACTAGTACAATTCAACAGCAAAAATACAAATAACTCAACTTAAAAATAGGTCAGTAACCTGAATAGCTACTTCAAAGATGACACACAAATGGCCAACAGGCATGTGAAAAGATGCTCAACATCACTAACCATCAGGGAAAATCAAAATTATGACATATGACCAATCAGAAAGGCTATTGTCAAAAAGACAGAAAAAAAACAAGTGTTGAGGGTGTGGAGAAACTGGAACTCTTGCACACAGCTGGTGGGAATGTAAAATGCTGAAGGAGCTAGGAGGATTCCTCAGAAAATTAAAAATATCACCATATGATCCAGCAATCCCATCTTGGGGTAAATAAATCCCCCCAAAATGGAAATTGGGACCTTGAACAGGTATCTGCACTCCCAATGTTTATTGCAGCATTAGTCACAATCGAAAAGACATGGAAACAACCAAAATGTCCATCAAAGAATGAAAATGTGCAATATACACAGAATAAATTATTATTCAGCTTTAAAAAGAAGGAAATCCTGTCCTATGTGACAACATGGAGATCATGCTAAGTGATATAATCTAATCACAGAAAGACAAATACCAAGTGGTTCCACTTATGTGAGGTATTTAACACAGTCAGACTATTAGAAATCGGGTAAAATGGTGGTTGCCGGGGTGGTGGAGATAAAGAAATGGGGAGTTGCTGCTCAAGAAGTATAAAAATTCAGTTATGTAAGAAAAAAAAAGTCTGGAAAGGATGGAGGTAACAGTTGTTCAACAACATGAACGTACTTAATGCCACTTGAACTGAATACCTAAAAAGAATTACGACAGTAAACTTTGTGTTATGTGCGTTAACCACATTGTTATTAAGCTGAGTATACAGGAAGTTAGATAAACGTCCCAAGTTTACAGAGCTATAAAAGGCTCAGGTGTGGATTCACATCTAGTTTCTCTGATTCTGATTACTGGGTTCTTACCAAATTTATTTAAGAATTATATAGGCCCGGTGGTAAAGAATGACTATGCCATGAAATTGCAAAAGGTGCGCTGTTACTTGGAATGATACTGTGTTTTCTATGATTATAAATTAGTTTGAAAGAATAAGGTGTAAAATTCCTTAAAGGAAATTCAAAGAAAATTCAAAAAAAGCAAGATTTACCAACAGGCAGAGTCGTCTCATGACCTATGTATGAGCTCTTTTCTTTGCAGTGTAAATAATGTATGGATGTTAAGGATCACTGTCTACCTATATAATCTGTAAATCCAGTTGAAAGGACATAGTTGTCACTTTGATCTTAACAAAAGGCAGAAATATCATGCAGTTCACCATCCAATCCCTCATCAGCTAAAATGTCACCTCGTCTATGGAGGCATTCTATTTATTGCCCCTATAATCCACAGATTATATGGAACCCAAAATTGTCCTTGAACTGATATAATAAAATGCATACTTAGGAATACATCATATAAATTTATGATGCTAATAATTATCTCTTTTTAATATGCATCATGAGAACCTGAAGCACTTAGAGGAAGAGTAATTTCTTTAAAAGCACACAACCATTTTCAGGTTTTTCATTAAGTTTAATAAGTGTTGGCATTCTGACATGAAACTTATTTTTTTCCCGTAGAGGAAGGCAGAAAAGTATATGTTTGTATGTCTTACTTAGACAGATAAATCGAATTATCATTGAATAAAACTGGCATATCTGTATTAGCCCTGTATGTGTATGCAATTTAATTGGATATAACTAAAGGATTCATTGATCAAATTTGCAATGCAACATATGCATCATTCTGCAAAAGGTAAGAGCTTGAAAATACCAATCTCAGAAATCATGGATCTGTCTTCACAAGTGGAAACCGCCTTGAATCAACAGATTTCCCACTAGGCATAGCTTCCATCACTTAGTGTGAATGCTGTTTAGAAACATAATATTAACAACACTTTAAACATTATTTAGCTAGTATTTAAAACACTGTTATTTTAAATATTATATTGGATGTAATTTGAATATATTATTTACAAAGAGAGGTCCCCAGTTACATCAGTCATTTATTCTTTAGTCATTCACTAGGTGAACAAAGCTTGTACAAGTAGATTTAATAGTTAATGCTGGGATTTTAAGAAAATTAAGTGCATGGGAGATATTCTTTGCTGTTTCTACAAGCTATTTCTCCTTCCTTGTTTGCTGTCAAATTCTGATTTTTCTCAGTGCATATACTCCAGGCATGAATCATGATTTTTTTAAGCCAATCACGACACGCTCATCCCATTTGTCATACTGGTAAGTTTCTGAGCCTCTCCTGCAACTACAGATACCCAGTTAAGCACGCGCTAGCCATAGGATGTGAGGTCAGGAATGCTGTGTGCTTCAGCGGGAAATGTTTTCATTTAAAAAAAAAAAAAAAGGAAATACAAGAGGAGAAACATTTTTCTCCAGGTTCCTCTTTTCCTTTGGGACGTGTGCCTGTATGGAACTGCAGTTATTACAACCCTCATGGGATTCTATTTCCCTTAACATTGGGATCCAAAGCAAGGAGCCAAGAGTGCTTTGAAAGAACGTGATTTGGAATAGGGAGGAAATCTGGCATCTGGCACTGGTCACAATCTGGATTTGGACAGTCATCTTATGTGGTTTCTCCCTGTGTTCCATGAGGAAATTAAATAAAGGTACTTTCAGAGGAAGAATCCAAGTCCTAAACCTGTGGCTAAAGAACCCAGAGAAGTGACCATTCTGATAACAAGCCAAACAGACCTGCCATTATGTGGAGAAAAAAAAGTAACTGACAATACTTAAAGAAAGTATGAGTCTAAACGGGTAGGAAAGTTTGAGGAACGTTCTTAATAAAATAAACAAAGAAGCCTGTATGAATCACAGTAGGCTAGTGACCAGAGTTACATTTAACTACAAATTGTGTTAATAAGTGCTTTAGTTTATTGAAAATACAATTTTAAAGCCTTGTTTTTTAGTTTAAAATTACTAGATAGATATAACTGTTTTGACCATGAAGAAATCCACCCTGCTTGTGAAAGAGGTTGGAATTCTTTACTACAATTTTGCTTGTGAGAAATACTGGAAATCCTCTAAAAAGGCAAAGGAAACACTTAAATCCTGATGTAAGTGCACAAAAATCCGAGGCGTGTAGCGGTCACCATCACTGCGATACCTTGGGCCCAGGTATTGATTCTGTTCTACAGACTCAGTGTATCCTGGCTAACGACAAGGCTCAGCTTCTCTGAAGCCGTGTGAAGAGAATTCTGCAGTAACACCCTGCCAACCTCCCGGAGAGAAACATGCTGGGGAGCGACAACAAGGGCAAGTACACCTTGGCCTAAGCAGAGCCTCCCTTGACCTTGGCATTTCAGTTTTCAGCAGTAAGAGCAGCAGTTGTCCTTTTCAACATCATTTATGTGAATGCAGAGTGACTTAATGCAAAGTAACAAAGGCAGCAAAAATTTGACGCTTGTTCTAGAAGCTTTTTCTGAAACAGGTGTGATAAAAAGGCTTTTTTGACAATAAACTTATAAAGTAACTTGGACACGTGGAAGTGAAGAAAACATGCCGGGGGGCGACCGCTGAGGTGGCTCTGAGCCTCATCCTTGGGAAAGGAGGCGTGGGGGAAACAAGTCAACTAGAGCAGCAGACCCTCCGCCTCCAGGAACACAAGATTCAACGTGTGAGGAAAACCCTGATGCTACGGAAGTCACATTTATTATTATTTCCTTCAGTCAACAGCAGGGATACTGCACTGACACTTTTTTTCTTCAGTATAATCAGGCCTTGGGAAAACTGATAGGTAAAATACCGAAGTTATTCTCCGAGTTCTATAATCAACTGCTATAAAATAATCTTCAATTTTTATATGAATGCTTTCTTTTGTTATTTTAGAAAACAGTCAATTATAAAAGATTGAAAAATAAAAAAAGATAATGGGCTAAGTGTGTCATTATTACACAATTAGAATCACAATTTTTTCTATGCATATATTCCCTAGAATGGAAAGTTGCAGAAGTCAGCATAATAGAAAAATCAAGAGAGAGGTCAGCTAAATTTTTCAACAGTTTCATACTACAAAGTATTTATATGCAGAATGAGAGCAATGGAAAGAGGAGACATTACAGTTTGATTTCCATACTAAGATTCAGTGACACTTAATGTGAGTGAACATGTGTGTGTGTTTGTGTGTGTGTGTGTGTGTGTGTGTGTGTGTGTGTGTGGTATTTGGCTTCCCCTTTCCATAGGCTACTAAGACCCTGTCAGTGTGTTGGTGTACCTTCAAGGCAAGCAATAAACTCAAGTTTACCAACAGATTACTTGAATGGTGTTTATGAATCATCAGACAACAGGGGTCTTAATGAATGCCATGAAAATGAAGCATTTATTAATTCATAGTCAACAAATTATTCATTGAGGGCTCATATGTACTCAAGTTTTCAAGTGAATTTAAAATGGATCAAAGACCTAATTATAAGACCAGATACTATAAACGAGACGAAAACATGGGTAGAATACTCTGACATAAACTGCAGCAACATTCTTTCAGATTCACCTCTTAAAGGAAATAAAAGCAAAAATAAACAAATGGAGACTAATTAAATTTAAAAGCTTTTGTACAGCGAAGGAAACCATGGACAAAACAAAAAGGCAACCTACTGAATGGGAGAAAATATCTGCAAATGATACGACCGACAAGGGATCAATATCCAACATTTATAAACAGCTCAAAGTCAAAAAAGGGGAGAAGATGTGAATAGACATTTTTCAAAAGAAATGCAGATGGCCAATAGGCACATAGAAAGATGCACAACATTGCTAATCATCAGGGAAATGCAAATCAAAACCATAAGATATCACTTCACATCAGAATGGCCATCATCAAAAATAATACAAATAACCAGTGTTGGCGACGATGTGGAGAAAAAGAGACCCTTCTGCACTGGTGGTGGTAAATTGGTGCAGCTGCTGTGGAAAACACTATGGAAGTTTCTTAAAAATCTAAAAATAGAACTATCAGATGACCCAGCAATACCACTTCTGGGTACATATCCTAAAGAAACTAAAGCACTAATTCAAAAAAGTATGTGCACACCAATGTCCATAGCAGCATTATTTACAATAACCAAGATATAGAAGCAACCTACGTGCCCATCAACAGATGAATGGATAAAGGAGATGTGGTGTATGTGTGTGCGTGCCTCTGTGTGTATACTATGTATTCTACTATAGTATTCATTTCACACAGTGAAATACTACTTAGCCATAAAAAAGAAAAGTTTACCATTTGCAGCAACATGGATGGACTTGGAAGGCATTATGCTAAGTGAAATAAGTAAGACAGAGAAAGACAAATAATGTAGATCATGTATATGTGGAATCTAAAAAAACCAACAAACTAGTGAACAAAAAGTAGCAGACACAGATACAGAGAACAAATTAGTGATTAGCACTGGGGAGGAGAGGTATAGGGGAGGGGGAGTGGGAGGTGCAAACTACTGAGTATAAGACAGGCTCAAGGATGTACTGTACAACATAGGAATATAAAATGTTGTATAACAACTGTAAATAGAAAATAACCTTTAAAATTGTATAAAAACTTTAAAAAGACGTTTAATAAAAACAATAAAAGGTTTGTCAGTAAATTCAAACATTCATATTGGGTAGGAAATTTCAAAGGCAAACCTGCACGAGGAATGGCCAAGTAGAACCAAGAACAGGCAATTCTTTACCATTTTTCCAAAGGGGACCTCTAGCACCTACTGTTTTCATAGCAAAGCTCTAGGAAGGATTAATCCTTACAGCAGATCTAAGGGGACAGGTAGTATTATCAACCAATTGTTTTGGTCAAGCAATTTAATCTAGAAGATTAACCTCTCTTAGTGCCTTCATCCATTAGTAAGCAACAGAATTGGGACCTGCGCCCTGGCCTTCCAGCTCTACGTCTGCTATACATCTCATTACTCAGCGATGGTACACGGACTTAAAACTTAAACTACCTACTGTAGTAAGACAGTTATGAAAGTGGGAACTGCCTCCGTTCAGCTTGAAGTAGCCATAACTGGCACAGCAAGATGGGTATTGAGTCTAGACACCTGAACATGTACAGCAGAATGCTGGAGCTTTCAACTCTTTCAGTGTTGATTAATTTCTCCCCAGCTATCTAGAATTCATATGCCAGGCAGGAACGCATCTAGTATCAGCTGAGCGGGGCTGTCTGTGATTGGCAGCCCTCACCCTTTACCTCATTATACTCTTGTTTCCTTTTACTTTCTACCTGATTTACCCCACTTTCATCATGCTGATCTTCGTGGGATATACAGTTCTAGATGGAGGTGTAGCTATAAATCCTCACGATTTGGTGGCCAATAAATTATCAGACAACGATATTCACCCTCAACCACCACCTTCCTCCCTTCACGCGTAAGGTAACTGCAGCAACAAGTCGAGTGTGAAAAGGCTGGAGGGGAACGTAGTCACTGGTCACTTACACAAACTAACGAGTAAATGTCATGAATCCTCCTTTTCTCCACAGTGGAGTTAACTTCTTTAACGGAACCTGGCTCCACTCTGTGAAAGACTCCCTCCATCAGGGAGATCACACCGTCCTTGTTGTGGCGTAATTTTAAGAGCCAATCCCCTATTAGTTCAAGTTTTCAGACTTAAGTCTGTCCGAACAATCACAGGTTTTGAAGTTAAAGTTTTTTGGGGGCCAAAAAATTCCCTCAAAAATTCAGGAGGCTTCTGATTTACTTGCTTCCATTCAGTTCTGTGTGAAAGAAATTACAGTGCAATCAGACATCTACCCAGACTAGTTCTTAAGCCTGGATGACTCTCTTTTATTTACTGACATCTGTACTCATTTTAATGGCAGCTACCTCAAGGCCACATGAAACAACAGGATGAGTGAACAGGCAACATACTTAATCTAATCTTTGTAGCTGGGCTGGCTACCATTTTATGTCCAAGAACATTGATGTGTAGGGTTCATAATCTTATCAACAGCTGCTCAGCGCACAGAAGCTGTTGGCTTTTATAGCCCTGCAAGACTCCATGTTAGTGGATTCTCAGTTAATTCAGATTACACCTGCAGCCAGAGAAGAACTCTCTAGTAGAATGGCACTCCCTCCCTCTCTGCTCTGGTTTGTTAATCTGGCTTGAACTACCTTGCTAAAGCAGGCAGGAATTGAAAAGAAATACCAGTATTTACACTTTTTTTCAGGCTGGTAGGTATCTTGTCCATCTTCCCTGTTATCTCAGTGAAAGTGATTTCTCATGGCAGCATCATACATGCCAGAAATCTTTAGTTCACTTCCAATTCCAATTATTAATTAAAGTATAGTTCTATGTAACCAAAGTACCCAATGGCTCAAACAAGCCAGGCATTAATGCTTTCTGCCAGAAACTTATAGGTGGCTAGCCCAGGGAAGGAAGGCCTCCCTGAGGTCATCCCTGGATCCTGGCTCTTCACATTATGACTTCATCATCCCCCAGGGCTTTCTCTAAGCCTTAGTTGAAAGCTTAATTCCAGTTTGAGGAAAGGGTAAAAGTAAAAAAGATACGGATCCTCTGTTTCAAGGAGCTGACCCATAATTACAACATGTTACTTCAACTCACATCTGTTTGTCAAGATGCCTCAGTCTCCTGACAGCACATGACATAAAAATCGCGACAGCACATGACATAAGAATCGCTGGGGCTTTCAGATGAATAATCATGATTCTTCTAAGGCTCTGAGTTGACTTGGTGCTTGCCATTACAAAGAGTACAAAGGGGAGAACTGATCTATAGGCGCGAAGTGGGTTCACAATTGGCAGTTTCTTCCATAGAGTGTGAGCGCTATGATTCACTTATCTTTCCTCTTCTATAAATAACCGTCCAGATTCACTGACTTTTTTTTTTATTGAAGCATAGTCAATTTACAATGTTGTGTCAATTTCTGGTATACAACATAATAGTTTTAGTCATATATATATACATGCTTATATTCAGTTTCATATTTTTCATTATAGGTTACTATAAGATATTGAATACGGTTCCCTTTGCTATACAGTATAAACTTGTTTATTTATTTTATATATGGTAGTTAGTATCCACAAATCTCAAACTCCCAATTTAACCCTTCCCACCCTCTTCCTGCCCTGATAAACATAAGTTTGTTTTCTATGTCTGCCAGTCTGTTTCTGTTTTGTAAATAAGTTCATCTTTTTTTCTTAGATTCCACATATAAGTGATGTCATATGGTATTTTTCTTTCTCTTTCTGGCTTGCCTGGAATGACAATCTCCAGGTCCATCCATGTTGCTGCAAATGGCATTATTTTATTCTTTTCTATGGCTGAGTAGTATTCCATACCACTTGTTGTATAAATATATCACAACTTCTTTATCCGGTCATCTGTCAATGGATATTTAGGTTGTTTCCATGTCTTGGCTATTGTAAATAGTGCTGCTATGAACACTGGAGTGCATGTATCTTTTCAAATTAAATTCCCTCTGGATATCTGCCTAAGAGTGGGACTGCTGGATCATACGGTGAGTCTATTTTTAGTTTACTGAGGAATTTCCATACTGCTTTCCATGACAGCTGCATGGAACTGCGTTCCCACCAACAGTGTAGGAGGGCTCCCTTTTCTCCACACCCTCTCCAGGATTTATCATTTGTGGACATTTTAATGATGGCCATTCTGACTGGTGTGAGGTGATACTTACAGATATTCAGTCAATTAATCTTTGACAAAGGAGGCCAGAACCTATAATGGAGGAAAGACAGTCTCCTCAGCAAATGGCGTTGGGAAAACCGGACAGCTGCATGTAAATCAGTGAAGCTAGAACACTTCCTGACACCATACACAAAAATAAACTCAAAATGGGTTAAAGACTTTAACATAAGACAAGACACCATAAACCTCCTAGAAGAAAACATAGGCAGAATATTCTCTGACATAAATACCAGCAATGTTCTAGGGTAGTCTACCCAGACAGTAGAAATGAAAGCACAATTATATGGGACCTAATTAAACATCTAAGCTTTTGCACAGCAAAGAAAACCATAAGCAAACAAAATGACAACCACCAGAATGAGAGAAAATAGTTGCAAATGATGTGACTGATAAGGGCTTATAATATACCAACAGCTCATACACTCAGTGACAAAAAAAACCCCAAACAACCTCATCCAAAAATGAGCAGAAGACCTAAACAAACAATTCTGCAGTGAAAACATAAAAGGCCAATAGGCACATGAAAAGATGCTCAATATCACTAATTATCAGAGAAATGCAAACCAGAACTACAGTGAGGTATCACCTCACACCAGGCAGAATGAAACTTTTCTAAAACACAAATCCGCAAAAAAATGAAATGACCTTAAAATGGCCCACAAAGTCCTCTGTAATACTGACCCAATGACACCTCTCTAAGGGTATCTTTTACTGGCTGCCTTTTTCTCCCTGGTCCCTGAGGACACTATATCCCTGCTCCCAGCTCGGGGAGCACCTGCTGTTACTTCTACCTGGAACATTCAACAGATAACTGCTTAGCTCATATCCTTAGTTTTTCATGTCTTTGCTCAAAAATGTCCTCACAAGAAATAACTTCCCCTACTATCAAATACAAAATAAGATACTTTCCCCATTCCATCTCCAGAAATCCCTATCATTCTTGCTCAGTTTCACTATCTTTCATAGAATTTATCAGTATTTGACATGTGATATATGCCTATGTTTATTTATTTAAAGGTTGTCTCCTTCGACTAGCATACAAGCAGCATGTGGGGAGGAACTGGACTGTTTTATTCACTGCTGTGTGCCCAGATTTTAATATGTAGTCTGTGGTTGGCATTTAATATATGACTGGATGAAGTGTGCAGTAGGCTGACATGCATACATACATACATATGTAGAATCTAGGTAAACATACATTATATCAGAGATACATATATATGTGTGTGTGTGTAGAAAGGCTAAATTATAATAAAACTTTCTCCTTGCTTGTCCTTAATTTCTGAGAATTTTGCAGAGTTTGAGTTTGCATTTTCTATCTGTACAGCACTTTATAATACTTCCATTATGACAGCTGCACTAGGCATAATGCTGTTTGCAGCACAGTGTGAATCACAATCTGGAATATATAATGTTTAAACCTCCGATGGAACTGGAATATATAATTTAGCAACGTAGTAAAAATGTGCATGAACTTGGCATTAAAAATGACAATAAAATATTATTACCAAGCAGACTTCTGGAATACTTCTTGGAGACTTCTTGAGTGTGTACTAGAAAGGAAATGCTTTTACTAGTACTCAGTTCATGAACTTTATTACAAAAAAATTGACAGTGGGGTTACGTAGTGGTGTCACCATTTGGATGTAATATCAAAAACCTGGAGGATGTGAGACATGAGAAATAAAGTACTAAATATGTTTCCTATTGAGTATTCAAATCTGTTTTAAACAGAAAATGAACCCATAAAATTCCATTTTAATTTTCTTCCAACTGTATAAGTTGGAGAAATGCCGTGCTGTATGTTGAATATGCTGAAATTAGACACAGCAGGTACCAAGATGTAAAACAAGTGATCTGGAAACACCCATTATTGAGAGACATCTTTAAACACTGAGAAGTAAGGTAACACATGATGCTTCGAGCATTATAACTGACACTGACTCCTTGCAGCTAAGACAGTCAGAATACAAAAGGAAAAAAACTCTCATAATGCTGAAGAGCCATTAATATATTCTTCAAACACATCACAACCACCTGACATTTCTAGACTCATCCATCTGTCATCAGTAGCTTTTACTGCTCTTAAGATTTCAGCAGAAGTTCTGACCTTTGGGTATGGGAAATTCTAGGTGCCCTAAATTATTCAATGCTTTGGAAACCACTTATTAAGCCTTAGTTAGAAAATGATAAGTTGGTCATTGGATAAATATTACTATTATTCAAGAAATATTAATGGACCATCCACTATATTTGCTTTTAAAAATATTATAAGTCAAGAAATTAGTCACTGAAAATTTACTCTATTAGAGGAAATCCCACAGATCCAAAATTTAGAGAGCTAATAGGGAAGACAAATTTCACAAATAAATATTTATAATACAAAGAAGAATATTTTGTGTTGTATCACCATCTTTGTATATTTCTAATAGAGAAATAAGTGTGACTCCATGCAAGATAGTAAATAAACACGGACTTCTGGCAACCATTCCTCTACTGAGACTTCAAGGTGCCACCAAAGAGAGAAGGAACAAGATGTATGTAAAACTGAGTATATCCCACTATGAACTGATTTCGACTGAAAAAGCCTGGAAAAGAGATAAAGTAAAAGGCTGAGGAAGAAGAGGACTAAAACCAACTGGAATGGGCTAGAAGAGAGCTTCTGGGTTACGGTCTTCTCTTTTTGCTCTATTACCCTGGGCATATCAATACCTGCCCTGGCAGGACTATGAATTAATTATTTGGTAGTTTTAAAATCCATCCACAATTTCTCTTGATGTTCCGAGCATCAAAAGGTAGATTCTTAGTTCCCCTCATTTTAAGTAGGACTGACCTTAGTGCCTGACTTCGGACACATACAGTCATGTGGAAGCGATGATGCAGGACTTGAGAAACTAGACCACAGGAAGCACTGCGGCTCCCTCTGGGGCTGCTTACTCTGGGGAGGCCACGGGGTGTGTCTTGAAGACAGTCAAGTAGCTCAGTTAGCAAGTAACCGAGGCACCTGCTAATAGCCAGAGAGGCTCTCAGGCCTTCTGCCAAAACCACATGAGTGCACCATCTTGGATGCAGACACTTCAGCCCCGACCAACATCCCACCCACAACCAAGTCAGAGATTCTCAGCCAGAGCTGTATTTCTAATGCATGCCTGGATGCTGGGCCATGTGCACCCTGAGAAACTAAATGTTTTCAGACCATTAAATTTGGATACTTTGCTACACAGCAATAGATAACTATTTTCCTCTTCCTTACTGAATGAGGAGCTCTCCTTAAATGGTACCCATACGTATGACCAAACCCTGTCATTTACGATGAGTAGGTATTTTTCCAATGTATTTTGCTCTTTTGGCTTTAAGATACCTGTTGTCAAAAAACCTCTCTACATTTAATATTTGTGTCATATTTAAGAGTGTCTATGTATTGTCTTGGGTGAAATGGAGCAGAATTCAGTGGAATAGCATAGGACACATGATGAGTAACAGAGGTTTGATAAAGGCCATTACTTTCAAGTTGTGATCTGTGTAATTTAATAGAGAGAAAGATGTAAAGTTTTTACATTTTTATTAGAGTTGGCTAAGAAGTCTTTTAAGGAAGGGATTTCCTTAACAAGATTTCTCATACCAATTTTAAAAAATGAAGCACATTAGCATCACTGGATATTTGTGATATTTTTTCCTCTTTTCCATTCAAATGAAGTCTTATTTATATCAAAAGTTCCCTGAAGTTACGACTGTAATTTTAGATTATCTTTTGTAAAGGTGTGCAATTTAGACAGATAAACACATAGATTAGAGTCACACTGTCAGCACACAAATGAAGCAGGCATCTGGCCCAAGTGACTCAGACTGAGAAGAACCCGTAAGAATCTGACAGTGTCCAGAAGATGTACCGCTTGTATAACTCCCGTACTCAGCCACAATTTAATGCTTCACTCCCTCTAACTGCATACCCAAGAACTTTTCCATTCCCAGTGAAAGAAGGCTAGAGAAAAAAAATCTCTTTTAGAAGTAGATTATCTCAAACAAAACAAATATGACTGAAAAAGCTTCACATGTGTCATTGTTTTTAATATGTGTTTGACTTTTATGAGAATGAGATACATAATTCATTACGTTTTTATTTCAAAATATAACATATTGCCCCATATATTTTTTTTTACAAACAAATTGGTAAAACACAAACATCTTTTGTTTGTTACAAACAAACCTCATATCCACCTTCCAAAAGAAGAAAGGGAAATCTAGGTGTCTGTCCTCTGAGTCACTGGAAGCCCTGAGCTCATTCTCCTATGTGCATACGCAATGCTCAGACTCAGTGCAAGAACTCTTACCAGGCTAAGTCACATACCCGCAGGCCTCCTGCACAGAACACCTCATTTCTACAAAGTCAGGCTTTTTTCTTTCTTTATAATAATTAATTTTCTTTGATGCTTGAATAGGAGCAAAAACACCCTTTTTTTTCTGCTATTATTTTCCACCATACACAGATCCACTCCTTGAAGGCCATCTGAAAACCACTGGGTAAGATATTCAGATCAGGCCAGCGCAGCACGTTAGTAAGTGCAGAGTGAACAAATCCAAGGTTAGATGGCTGAGCTCTGGAACATCAGATCTGGGGAGCGGTGGCAATGGATCAGGTTCTCTAGTTTACTGACAGAGATAAAGGAACAGACCTGGAGTTAGTGCTTCAGCTGTCAGTTCCGAAGGCTCCCACTTGAGTTAAGTGCATTCTCCTGAGCCGCTTAGTTATCTTATTTTTCATGCTTCAGTGGCAGAATTTGGCTGGAGCCCTGGGGGACAATTCATGCCCAAGCAAGTCGGACGGCGAAGGAGAACTACAGTGAGATCTTACTGGTGAAGGAGTTAAGGAAAGCTGGGGACTTTCTCAAGTGAAAAGTACCAGATTAGTTCAGAGCAGGCACCAGTAACGCTTACTGAAATAAACAGAAAGACCAAAATGGAACGGAAGTCAGTGCAAATACGGTTTATAAAACAGTCCTAAATAAACCAGAAAGGCAGTGGCAAAACATAAAGATCACATACTGTACTTCTGAAGTTCCATAAAGCATTAGGTCAAAGAAGAGGAGGGAGAAACTGGCTGGGTGATAACACTCCTCCAGCTTCCCAAAGTCAAAGACCCTAGACCAACACCAGCTCGTCATGTCACTGTTTACATATTCTTTACAAGGGTACTTTTATTTCTCAATATTTTTTTTTCTTATTTAGTTTTCTCTTTTAGCAAAATCATCACCAACATGTAGCACCAGTACTGGGAGGTTCAGCATGTCCTTGAAGCTTGGGGTTCTTGTAAATAAGAAAGGCTTCATTTTGAACATGAAGTTGCTCAAGATAAGCCAGTCCAGTGATTTACTCTTCTGTCTTGGCCCTCTAGAATAGATTTTGCAAACACACGTGGATAGAGTTGAGAGGTATTTACACTTTTTTTCAGGCTTTGTAGGTATCTTGTTTATCCCCCCTGTTATCTCGGTCAAAATGATTTCTCATGGCAGCATAGTACATGCCAAAAATCTCATTAGAGACATAGCTGCATGGGTAGAGAAAGAGATGAGTATGTACAGAGATGCTTAAAACTACATATTGAAAATAAATTGCTATCAAAAAATAATATTTCTTTAATTTTTTCTAGGTACTGTGGTTTTTTTTTTTTTTGTATGATAATACTTCACTCATAATTCTGGATTTCCTAATTAACTACTCTTCCTTCTTTTGCATCTTTTTTTCTGGATCTCAATCAGCAAAAGTTAAGTTACTTATACCACTCAGTTCAAGGTACACTATTCTTTTTCTTCCCCCAGCTTTAATGAGGTATGCCTGACAAATCAAAAATTGTGTATATTTAAGGTGTACAATGTGCTGGTTTGATAGAAGTAACCTTGGATCATGAGCGCCACAGTCAGGCTAATTAACATACCCATTGTAACTGATCTCTGACGGGCTCCCTCTGACTTGACGTGCATGAACAACCTTCTATAGCCACATCCTTAGATGTACTTAGTGCCATTCAGCTTTTGAATTTCTGCTAGTCCAACAACCATAAAATAATATCTCACTATTGAATTTATTTCCTTTTTTCCCCTGAATATGAATGATTTTGAGTATCTAACTGTACACTGGTTAGTGTTTTAAATTTCTCCTCTAAGTTTTCAGTCCTTTTTTTTTTTTATCATTTTCCTGGCAGTTAACTTTTGACAGTAAACAAAGATCAATTATTAAGTTCATCATGAAATAGGACAGAAAATTGTGATACCTTAAAAGGTTTTATGATTTAATGGTATTCTCATATATTTTGGAAAGCTGGAAAATGTCTTGTAAGATGGAAGTGCTCCTCTGTTTTCCTCTCAAAAAAAAGATTCTAACCTTTAAATGGCAAAGTTTTAGATGTCAAAATAAACGCTGAGATGTTGGTGCCATATTAACCTAGAACGAAAATAATTACCATGGGTTCAAGAGCAGCAGAAGGAAGTGAGGGTCACCCTTCTGGAACCTTTGACTTTCCACAGAAAAGTGAAAAAAAAAAAAAAAAAGCCTATGTGGACCTTGAATGTGAAAATGCTACTGATGTTTCACTTTTAAAAGAAATAGGAAAGAACTTTAGAAGTACTTTTATAAAACAAGTTTTAAACGTTTTTAAACAATATGTTCCTTTATTATTTTTATGTCATAATAAATATATTAGCATTTTTATGATCAATTTGTTTAAAATAATAAGTTGCTAAGCTAATATTTTAGAAATTGTACGTGCAACATACAGAATGAACTTTATCTTTTATAGGTCAGGTACACACATTTAAATCTTATTGACATATCTCATTAATTGATTAGCATAATAATGTTTATATTCTCCATGGCTTTATTATCAAATAAAACATGAGTAAAGGCCTACAAATACTGTTAATAATTCATATTCTATTTAAACAACAGTTACGTCAGGGAATTAACTGATTTGGTTATGTTGAATTAAACAAGTCAGTGGTTTTAAAACATTAATGTTAACTCATTTTTTTGTGCGAGTAATAGTAATTTTGTTATCACTGGATGGTTCATTAGAAGATAAAGAAGGAGTAGTGTTCTTTACAAAACTTCTTACTACTTTCAAATTATGCCTGATTGACAGTCTGAGTCCTGAATTTTAATGGTTATAATTTAATTTTAGTAATCTTTTGTTAAAAAATTTTAAATCTGATAAATATAAAAGCACAAATACATGGAGTACTTTTTTTCATACTTATCCTCCATTTGAATACAGATTTATTTTTACAAAGCTATGAATTATCAGAGGAAGCACATGATTGTATATTATCAGCACCTAGGATAATTCCAAACAATAGTAGTTGTTCAATAAACAGTTGTTGCTGTAATGAAAAATGGTAAAGGCACATGGGAAAATGTTTAGCTTCATCTATCGTGTAACTGCATATTAAAATAAAAAAACAGAATTGATTTTTTCCATCAGTGAATTCCCAGCAAAAGTAAAAGCGACTCAGAACTAATGATTACACTATGAATTCATATCATCATTTCAGGAATCGCAGTTAAATGTATTGGTGGGGAATGTTCTTTCACGCCTTCTATTCAATACATACTACACTGTCAGGCCAGGATAGGCAAGTAAAAGCAAAAAAAGAAAAAATTTGCAGTGTGGTAAGAAGTAAAATTATATTTATTTGCAGATGACACACAATGGTATGTAGAAAAGTCTAGGGAATCCCCCCAAATCTATGAGAACTAAAAAATCAAGTGCAACAAAGATGCAATGACAAATTCAGTATTTTAAAATACCTATTTTTGCATGATAGGAATGAACAATCTAAAAGAACGTAAATAAGAAAATAATTTCATTTATAAAATCATAAGAAAA
Source organism: Vicugna pacos (assembly GCF_048564905.1). Lineage (NCBI taxonomy): Eukaryota > Metazoa > Chordata > Mammalia > Artiodactyla > Camelidae > Vicugna > Vicugna pacos. The sequence goes on from NC_133009.1 coordinate 31,333,530, forward strand.
TATAATTAGAAATTTAAATAATTTTAAGACTTGTATATTGAACACTACGAAACATTATTTAAAGGAACCTTTAAAAATCTAAATAAATGGAAAGATACTCTACGTTCACGAATCTCACACCTTTCACAAAAATTAACTCAAAATTAATCACAAACTTAAATGTAAAATACAAAACTTTAAAACTTATAAACATAACATAGGAGAAAACCTAGGTAATCTTAGTTTTTGATAAGAATGCTTTAGATACAACACCAAAGGCATGATCCATGAAAGAATGAATTAGTAAGCTGGCTTTCTTTAAAAAGCTGAAAATTGTTTTGTGAAACATAGTGATAAGAAAATGAGATGGTAAGCCACATATTGGGAGAAAAAGTTTATAAAAGACATCTAATTAAGGACTGTTATCCAGTATATACGAAGAACTCTGAAAATGCACAAGAAAAAAAAACTAAGCCAATTAAAATGTGAGCACAAGATCTGAACAGATACTTTACCAAAGAAGATACACATATGGCAAATAAGCATATAGAAAGATGTTCCAATTGTACGTCATCAGAGAAACTGAAATAACAGTGAGATACCACTACACTCCTATTAGAATGGCCAAAACCCTAAACATTGGCAACACCAAATGCTGGCAATGATGTAGATCAACAGGAACTCTTATTCCTTGCTGATGAGAATGTAAAATGGTACAGCCACTTTGGAAGATGGTTTGGAGCTTTCTTTAAAAGTGAAACTTACTCTTCCCATACCAGCCAATCATCACACACCTTGGTATTTACCCACAAAGCTTGAAAACTTACATCCACACAAAACCCTGTATATAGTGTTTACAGCATCTTTACTTGTTATAGCCAAAACTTGCCTTCAGTATGAGCAACTAATATGCCTTCAGTATGAGCATGGATAATGTAAAACTGGTACATCCAGACAGTAGACTGTTATTCAGTGCTAAGGAAGAAGTGAGCTCTCAAGCCAGAAAAATTATGGAGGAAACTTAAATGTATTTTCGTAAGTGAAAGAAAGCAATCTGAAAAGTCTGTATCCTGTATGATTCCAACTATGTGACATTCCAGAAAAGACAAAACTATGACAGTAAAAAGCTCAGTGGTTCCCAGGGATTAGGCAGTAGAAGGTATGACTAGGCAGAGAACAGAGCTTTTTTGACAGTGAAAGTACTCCATAGGATACTGTAATGATGGGTATACGTCATTATACATTTGTCCAAACCCACAGAATGTACATCACCAAGAGTGAACTATGAAGTAAACCATGGACTTTCATTGATAATGATGTGTCAGCGTAGGTTCACCAGTTGTAACAGATGTACCGCTCTGGTGAGAGATGTGGATAACAAGGGAGTTAATACACGAATAGGGTCAAGAAATATATGGGGAATCTCTGTACATTTTGCTCAATTTTGCAGTGAACCTAAAACTGGTCTGAAAAATAAAGTCTGCTTTCAAAATTACACTATAAACAGAGTCAAAAAGGTAGCCCACAGAGTGAGAGAAAATATTTGTAAATCATATATCTGGTAAAGGATTAACATCCAAAATATATAGACAACACTTAAAACTCAGCAAATAAACAACCCAATTCAAAAATAGCCAAAGGACTTGCATAGATAGCTCTCCAAAGACAATACATACGTGGTCAATAAGCACATGAAAACATGCTCAACGGCACTAATCCTTAAGGAAATGCAAATCAAAACCAACATCTCACATCGATAAGGTTGGCTACTAAAGGAGAAATACAAACAAACAAACAAGAACCCCAAACAGAAAATCATGTGCTACTGAGGATATGGAAGAACTGGGTCTCTCATGCACTGCTGGTAGAAATGCAGAATAGTACAGCCACTGTGGGAAACAGTATGGTGGTTTATCAAAAATTATAATTACCATGTGATCCAATAATTCTACTCTAGTACATACTCAAAAGAAATGAAAGCAGGGTGCCCACGACGTATTTATACGCTAATGTTCATAGCAGCGTTAATGGTGGTTGCCAGGGCTGGGGGAAATGGGAGAATGAGGGCTATCGTCTAACAGGAAATAGAGTTGCAGCTTTACAAGTGAGCTCTGGCAATGAATGGTGGTGATAACAGAATATTAAGAATGTATTTAATACCATTTAGCTGTACACTTAAAAGTGGTTTAGATGGTAAATTTTATGTTACGTGCATTTTATCACAGTAAAAAATTGGAAAAAATAGTTGACATATTCCATTGATAAATGAAAAACAAATTTATGTTAAATTAGAAAAACATAAATATTTAAAAGTTACTTGATAATATTTAAGATGATTTTTAGACAAACATTTTAGTAAACTAGAAATAGAAGGGAATATCTTAAATGAAAAGATTTGGTACAACAAATTCAGAGAAAACAGTACTTATACTTATTAAATATTAAGAGTGCTTCCATTGAGATTTGGACAAAAAGACAAGAATGCCTATTACCCCCACTTCTGTTCAAGTTCAAACACAGTATAAAGCAGTATAAAGCAGAAACATGATGAAAACCTAGCTAGTTACTTCCGTCCACATAACTACGTGGTAAGAAATGTCAAAGGACTCTAAGAAAATCTATTAGAATTAATAAATCAATTTAGCAAGATACCTATTTAGAGATCAGTGTGCATTAAGTGACGGTACTACTATATTCCAGCAACAAACAATTAGACAAAGAATGAAATTATTTACTTTTTAATTATGGAAGAAAGGTAAAACCTAGGAATGAACATAAAAAAATATATGGAAGATGCCTACATAGTTATAAGATACTATTAAGAGAAATTAAAAATAAAGAGAGTCATTCCATGTTCAATATTTGGAAGATTGAACACTTTAAAATTGACAAATATTCTTAAATTGATAACGGACCCTTATAGACCCAATGCAATCTCAGTCATCATCCCATCAGGTCTTTTGTGGTGTGCGTGTGTGTGGGTGTTTGTGTGTGTGTGTGGTGCTCCAAACTGGCAAATAAAGAAAACTGAAGATGTAAGTGATGATGAGAACAAGGTGAGAGACTTACAACAGCCATTCCCAAGACTTATTATATCGTTACAGTAATCAGTACTGTCCAATATTGGTAGAAAGATAGCTAGCTAGACCTACGGGAAAATAGTTTCGTATAGAAACAGACTCACCTACATATAATTTGTGATAAAAAGAACCATGCAACACAGTAAAAGTTATTTCCAATAAAAGGTATTGGGCAATATGCCTATTTATATGAAAAAATGAATCCACTGTCTAGATTCCTACCTTATACTGTATACAGAAATCAACTCCAGATGAACTGTAGACTTGTGAAAGGTAAGTTAACAAATCTAGAAGATAATGTAAGGAAATACCTTCGGGAACTTTGCACAAGCAAGGATTTCTTCAACAAATAAAACAGACACAAACTCTGAATTTCACTTCATGAACATCATCAGAAGACGTTAAGAGAAGAGGGAAAGCCAGAGGATGGGAGATGATAGTTTCACTGCTTACAACAACAAAGACATGTCCAGAATACATAATCAAAGAGTAAACACTTGTTTGCAACTAAAAGAGTGAAAACCGACTTGGAATGAAAAAAAGAAAAAGCAGCCCTGTCATTAATCGCACTGGGGAGACAGACATAGATAAAGGCAGCTGCAAAATGAAGTGGAAGTGTTTTCCCCAGGTCATGCAGCAACTGCGAAATACCGTAATAATTTCTTCGTTTAATGACTGTGGCTTTTCTATAGAGCCACTACGCCAGCTCCATCAACTACTGGTGAGACCTAATCCCTGAACTGCTGTTGCCTTATGGCATGACCCCTGCTTCCCTTTGACTCGCCCAAGAATTATTTGGTGAGAAGCCAAACCTTACAAAAGATGCTCCCCTAGTCTCTCTTGTGGAGCGGCACTTTACAGTTATCTTGGAGTTCTCCCCCTTGCTATCAGGTCAGTAAATCTGACTTCATCAGGCTCCAGGCTTGTTTCCTGGTGGTCTTTGAATTTTCAGGCTTTAGAAAATAATAGGCTCTAATAATCATAACCATAGAAGGAGAAGTAGGAGAAGATAAAGAAGGAGAGGAAAAGGAGGAGGAGAAGTTGTAAGGTGCAGGCAACAAAATAAATTTTTAAGTGGCCAGAAAGCAAATGGCCATAGGAAAGTATAAATGAATTCTACAGTCAGGCACAGCGGTACTGTCCTGAAATTGTCAGGTGCTGGAGAACACGTGAAACAACTAGATCTTTTACACTCTGTAAATTGGAATGTGAATTGTTGCAACATTTTTGGAAAATTGATTAGGAGAATCTAACAAGGCAGAACACAGGTACACCCAATGACCAAACAATTCTAGTCCACGGCATACACCTAAAAGAACTCTCTCTATATGTGTAAATATGTGTGCAAAATGCATACATGTGAAATAATTTCCTGACAGCATTATTCATAACAGTCTCAAACTGGAACAACCCAAATGTCCCTCAACAGGATCGTTAATTACACGTTGAAATATTCATGTAATGGGAAAGTACAAGAGAAAAATGAATGAACTGTTGCTACTTGCAGCAGTATTGATGGCTCTCCCGAATATTTTACTGGGTAGGAGAAGACAGAAATAAGGATACCCACTGTGTATTTTCATTTATATAAAGGCTGATAATAGATAAAGCATATTTATGGTGATAAGGGTTCAGTAATTGTGGGTGGAGGGCATGACACATATGCTGCTGAAAATAATCTATAATTTGATTTAAGGTGTTACAATAACAATGTGCTTATTTACATCATGGCAACTCTGAGCTATACATTTAACATTTAAACATTTTAAAATAATTTTCTCATATTTTATAACTGGATAAAAATAAAATTCAAGAAGGATTTTAAAATTGTTAACTGGCAACTGCACATTTGGAAACATAATCAAAATGTTTTAAAGTTTTGTAAATTTTGGCAATTTTATTGTTTTCTTTTTCTTCAACATTTCACTCTAATATTCATTGTATTTTGGTAGCTATTTGATGATATTATTAGGTATAATGCATAAAAAAGAGGTCAGCATGAAATCTTCATAACTTTCATCCAAAAAGTAAGTGAACAATAGTTATTTTTTAAAGCTCTTATAATCAGTTGCACAATAGTGTAAGTGAAGATTAAACTTAAGGTAATTTGCTATCATCCACTATATCTGGAAATTACAAGCAGATTTTTAAAAAACCAAACTTCAGCCCTTATCATCATAGCCATTAAATGTCTATGAATCTGAAATTCAATTTAAAAATAAATAAAACTAAATATAAACACATTTAATTAACTGATAGTAATTAATAGAAAGAGAAAAAGTGAGCTCTAATATATAAAATGAAGCCATCGAACATAATGCAATGTTTTATCAAATGGTTTTTGGCAGTAAAATGAAAATGAACTTAGTTTTATATTTTACAATACTAAAAAATAATCTAGATGTCTCTCTCTCTTTATTATTAAAAAAAAAACAAACCCCGAAGCTTTTACACCAGCCAACTGGGGCAACACATTCAATAAGAACTTTTATGTTGATTGCTTTATTCAAATAAATCATCAATCCTAGAAGTAGATATTCTTCTTCTTCCATTTTTACAGACAAAAAACACGAAGTCTGTAGAATAACAACATTTTACCAAGTCCTACTCTTGGTCCTGTTGGAGCCTGGATTTCTCCCTGAGTAGTGTAATTTCAGAATCTGTGCATTTAATTTCTATATGTTGCTACCTATTTTCCCTGAAATTTTCTAATATTTCAAATTTACTATAATTACATCAGAAGAAAAGTAATTACTGCTATTTTTTAAAAGCCCCCAACTAAGAAGTATCATCTACTACAATATCCTTTTCTACAAAATCAGAAGCAATGATTTATGGTTCCCATGACATTTAGCTCACCAAGTAAGACCAAACCACACGAAGCATTGCTTTAGGCAGATGGTGTTCTTTGTCTTTATGCTGATAATAACATTAAACATGATATTTTCAGCGTCATTGCTCAAGATTCTTTTTGAAGACTCCACTTCTAAATTTCAGCATGATCCCATTGTGAGAAACCTTCACATATTTTATAAAACATTTAAAAAATATTTTATAAAGGCACACGTAATGTTTGGAGAAAAGTAATGTCTATCAATTAAGTACAATGTCTATATGTTCATTTTGTATTAAATATTTCCACTTTTCATACATATAGTCCAAACTATCTATGCATGTAGTTTAAAAAACAATTTTTTTTAGATTTAGAGCTGTGCTTATGTCATCATTAACTTTTGTATGACCTTAGATAATTCACTTAGACCTTTTGAGCCTCAGTTTCTTCATTTATTTAAGATAATCTTTGTGTATATACATCATTTGTGTATATATCACTTATACATACTCTATAAATTACATTTATATATATTAGTAAGTAACATATTTTAGAGCAAATCAAACTATTTATGTGTATTAATATATGTGTATTACTACATTTACTCATCACAAGCAGCTGAGAGAATCCATCTTCCAAGATCACAAATAACTTTCCTAGTGAAAGGTAAATGCTGATCTGCTCAAGATCAAGAAAGCCTATCATCCTAGGAAAGGAACTAGCACTCTCTGAAGCTCAGCGGAAGTAAGCTATAGCTCAGTGCTCAAGGGGATTATTCTTGGTCAACTGCCTGGACTGCAGAAGTTCAAGGCTTCGATGCCAACACTTCTCCAACCTTTGTTCGTGCCAAGGGGTCCATCTGGTATAGCTAAGAATTTCGGAGTGGAGATCCTGCCTGAACATTTCTGAGTGGACGAAGTTGTAACTGCAAGGCTTGTACCCCACAGCCTACGGTTATGTTTGGGAAGGGCCTATTTAATTAGCTGCCATAATGGGAAAAGCTGGCCCCCAGGGGTAAGAGCTGGTGCTTCCCCAGGCATGCAGTTTACATGACCATCAATCCAAGAGTCGACGCTTGAGTTCCAGGACAGGAGAACAGAAAGTAAGATTAACAGTTTGGGAAAGAACACCAGAGAGACATCATGGAAGGAAGGGGGCTACAAATCTATTTCCTGATATTATTTTGAGCAAAACCCGCCAGCAACCTAGGGAACCACAACTGAAGGATTTGTCCCATCATTCTGATGTCTGAACTATAGAAGTAGAACAACGAATAGGAGAGGACGCAGACCAACCATGAGAGGAGAATAAGAAGCCGCCCCGCATGTTACTTCAAGTGCTTGGAATAAGTAAGTGTTACCGGTGCAACACTCGGCTGCCACGGGCTTGCTCTTTGCACACTTCCCTGAAATTAGAGTACTCTGGGGATTCAGAGAGGATGTTACAAAGTCACCCAACCTGACACTGGAATACTCTTCAGGCTTCCACATCAGGCTGTTCTGCCCAGAATATGGTGGGAATCCAACGTCTTGTCTGTTGCAGCCATCTTCCAGTGTGTTGCTGACCGTGTCAGTGACTGGTTTCATAGCCTGTACTGCTATGAAACAGTGCAGTTTCCTGAAGGTGTGGTATGCGATGATTACTGGTCACACTTGGGGACCAGGTGTGTGAACTGAGAAGTGATGATCAGTTTGTCTAAGACTGATCCCTTGCAGTCTGGTCTTCCAGAAAAGGGGCTGGTTTTCTGTGATGCTCAGTGAAAACTTGCTGTGGATCAATACTTAAGAAAATCTCACTCACCTTTAAGGTCTCTGTTATGTGAGGGTGCGGCTGGTGCTTTTCCAACCATAAACACTGTTGTGGGGATTTCTCCAGTGAGCTTCTTATGTCTGATGCTCAAGGCTTAGTCACCAGCCTTCTGATCATGCTGGGCAGGGATGAAAGGTAATCCAAACAATAAATACTGAGAGGGCAGCATAATCCTGGAGTCATACTTTGCCACTTACATCGTAATTGTATCTTAACCGCACACTCCTTAATCATCCTGTGTCGGATGCCTCGTCATGCTAAATCTCTTTGTGTTTCCTTAGAACGCATGAGTAACCATGTGCTCACATATCTGCTCCTGATTTTCTCACTATGAGTTTTCTGGAATGAACACCAGGCTTGACATGTGTAATACATGATCCGTTTTTGTATATTTTCATGATTCAAAGTCATAAATCGAGAGAGAGAGACCATGGTAAAGACTTGAGTTGCCTACTCAAATCCATGCCCCTTTTTTGTCCCTTAGTAGAACTCTTATTTTGTTGGGGCAACAATGTGTGCTTGTAAAATTTTATACTTATTTTGCCTGTCCCACAGATACAGGTGACCATGTGACATAGATCTGGCCAATGCAATATAAAAAGAATCACTGAATGAGATTCGGGGGAGGTAAACTCAGAAGGCATCCTGCTTTGTCCATTGTTTGCCTTTCTGGCTGCCTGGAACATGGCTGTGCTCAAAGGAGCTGAGGCAGCATCTAGCAAGCACAGTATGAGGTCAAATTCTAAATAGTCAAAGGGAAATCTAGGACAGATTGGGTCACTGATGAGAACATATCATTCTGGAATTTATGATTTCTTCTAAAATAAAATAAATCGTAAATATTTTCTTGCTTAATTCATGATTTTCTTTTACTTTCTGGCTTATGCAGCTGAACTTGATTTTAACATATGTGTAATGAAGGCAGGATGTAAATCCAGGTAATGTGACTTCTTCATCTATATTCTTAACCACCAGGTTATACAACTCTAATGACTATCCTGACATTACGATGAAGACATGCAAGTGATATTTTAAAGCATTGTGTCAATGTGCAGCATTTTTTCATATATATCATCTCTGGAAATAAAATAATGAAACATCAATAACCACAACTATAAAACTTCCATTTTACTTAAAAATCACAAAGCGTATAAAGAAGAGTAACACACATTCCATTGGAATATTAATGAAGTGCCCTAAAAAATAAACTGGGGGTCTTAATGTTTTAAAATCTTACAAATATATTAGTAGATTTCCTCATTACCTCCCTTCATTTAGTCAATGTGGATTTTATCTACCACTATAGATGAAACGATAAAAAAAACCACTTTAGTGAGTGTAACATTAATTCTGTGCATAATGCATTTTCCTAATAATCGCTCATTTTTTATTTACTCTATTAAATATTACAAACTCTTACTGACTGAAAAATTCCAAAGAAAGCTTATTTAATACACATAAATCACAAAGTACATGTTCTCAGCTGAACATGTCAGAGAAAGAAGAAAGAAAAACAATTTGGGGTTCTATTACTCTAGCTTTGTGCCGCAATAGAGTCTTTATCCTGACACAAAAATCACCAGTTTCTCATTTGCAAAATAAATATAAGCTTTACTAAGTAAAGTGAAAAGTAGACATAATATGCATAATTTAGCCACCTACTTCAGTGTTTATCATTTGGTAACCGTTTGGTAAGTGGATTCTGTCAATGATTGATTGTTACTGCTTATGTGGCAGTACTGGGTGAATTTATATGGAAGGAATGAATGAAATTATGAGAAGCTCAAGTAATACATATTTCAAATAAAAATAGCACATAAAATAAATGAGGAAATTTGAGGTTTCTGACTCAATCACATTGTTTTATCATAAAAATTCCTTCCCAAATGTTTAAGTATATTTCATTTAATGCATTGAAAGTGATGATAGCACCTAATTTTAAATCTCATTTCAAACATGAGTTTTAAAGTACAATTAATGTCATAGAATATCTAATGTAATTGAATTGTAGTGATATCTCAATGAATTTAACTGTTAAATGACATCAGGGATTTAAAATAAAAAATCTCACCTTAGGTATTTGGTTTAGAATTAAGAATAATTATTTGCACACACGAACATCCCTCCCCATTTCCCAGGGCAAGAAGTTCATACCAACTTTGCACTTCCTCTAGTCACACAGTTGTTTAGGCATTTGTGAGTCAGTGTTTTATGCCTGATTAATCCGCACTGGCAAGAAACATACTATTTATTGTCATATTACTGCTGACTAGCAAAATACTTTGCACACAGTCAATTTTTAATAAATATTCGTTTCCATTTTCTGAAATATTGGTAAGGAGTTAATACCCTATCTGGTTAGAATTTTATAGTTCACAACACTTATTTGGTAGCATGCCCTTCTGTGCTCTTGTTTCCAGGACACTATAAAGTTAACAAATGCTAGCACTGCTATTGGTGAGAAAAAAGGATTATCAATAATTTGGAATCATATAATGATTTAATTACTACAGTAATACTTAATGGAATAAGTTGTTTGATGTATAGTTAAGTTTTTATCACCTTATTTCTTAAACTATGTAACTGACATTTAGAACAGTTTATCATCTGTATTCTCAATATATTTTTAAATTAAACAGCGTAAGATTAAAACAAGTCTTCCTAATTCATGTATGTGTGTGCTTTTGGATTAAAAGCATATATCACACATCCAGATTCTTTGCTACACACTTTATGGACCACATCACTAGAGTGGAATGGAAGTTCTCCATACTAGTCTTTAATCACCAACAGAATTACCATTTTTAATTAAACTTCTAATCTATCATTATAAATTCACTTGCAGTTGTAAGGAATAACAGATCACGCATGCGTCCTTTAACAACTTGCAGCACTACAGTACAATACCAATATTACGAGCAGGGTATTGACACTGAAGATACAGAACATCTCCGTCATTACAAGGATCCTTCCTATTGTGCTTTTCTAGCCACAGCTACTACCTTCCCATTCCACTAACCCATATCCTCTGACAGCCACTTATCTGCTCTTCACTTCTGTAATTTTGTTATTTCAAGGTTATATAGATGGAATCATCCAATATGTAATCTTTTGGGATTGCCTTTTTTTCACTGAGCACAGTTCTCTGGAAATTCATCTAGGTTGCTTCATGTGTCAATATCCTGTTCCTTTTTATTGCTGAGCAGTATTCTGTCCTAGGGATGGACCACTATAGTCTGCTTAATCATTCACCCCCTGAAAGGGCATCTCAGTATTTTCAGTTTTTGCTATAATAAATGTAGTTTCTTTAAACATCTACATACAGGTTTTTGTGTGATCACAATTCTTTCTCTGGGATAAACGTTCAAGAGTGTAACTGCTAATTTTGTAAGAAGAAAATATTTTAAAATACTACTAGGTAATCTTTTATATTATTATTCTGAAGAAAAAGAAACCCACTTCTTTTTTTTTTATCACTGGTATTATCCTTCCTTTTCCTATATTTAACATATTTCAAAAACATGTCACTCATGATCTAACAGAATAAAACATTTGTTTGGTTATGCCAAAAGAGAATATACGTTATTATTATATCTGAATTTAAGTGAGAGAATTTTCTCTTTTTGATTAAGTAATACTGTACTTAACACCAGAAACATGGTTCACACACAATTTCTCAATACAGCTAGCAACTGATAGAGTTTAACCCTATCTGAGGGCTATTACTTAACTGTCATTTTGACACAACTTTAATATTTTATTTTATAATCTATTTTATCCTAGACAAAAATTTATACCTAATCCACAATTTCAAGTAAAAATGTTAGCACTCCTTTAAAGGAGTAAAAAGTTGTATGTATGGCCTTCTTTGCTTTTATACCCACAATGTAGTTGGAAAAGTTGGTAGAACTTTCAAAATTAAAATAAACATGTCTCAAGTCAGACATTTTGGGTTGAGAAAGACCTAGGGATGTTATAAACTTGTGGTAAAAAGGAAGAGAAAGAAGAGGATGAGGAGAAAACAGGAACAGGGGGACGCTCTTTTCAACTTAATGGTGGAACTTGACATCTGGCTTTGCTTCCGCTGACTCTCTGTATACTGCAGGTGAGTTTATCATGGAACATGGAACAGGCAAAGCATCGGAAACCAAATGTCAATATGTTGTATATAATGAAGGAGACATGCCCAGTCCACCAGGACGTTGCAGAAGAGACACTTAGTTCAGACTGTGAAGTCTAAGCTAGGTCACAGCTGCCAAAGAAGCCTGCTTACAATGGGAGACAACTCAGCTGAATGTTGTAAAGATGAGGAAACCCAGCGAAGAGATGAAAACTTCAGAAAAAAGGAGGGGAAAGGAACAAACTGAGACAAGGAAAAGGATGTGTGCACTGAAAACTTCAGTAGTTTGGTAATGCCAAAGCAAAAATGTGACACAGAGGTGAGACAGAATAGAGGGGAGAGAGGGTCGGGCTTGCTGCAGCCTGCAAACGGGCTTGTGCCGTGTCCTAAGAGAATTTTAAGAAAAATGAAGACAAATGCAGATTTACTTTATACATACATCACTTGGTCAAACTGTGGAAGTCAGACAAGAGCTAAGGAAAATTAAAGGTCAGGATTCTCACTGTGTGTTGATCATTAATAATCGAATTAGAAATTTGTGAAAATAATACAGCCAGAGTAGAAGACATGAGAGAGTGATGTTTGGGGTTAAAAACAAATGATGGATTGAAGAAATATTTAAAAGATGAAATCAGCCAGCCTTAATGCTGAGGGAAAGGAAGAAAAATTTTAGGTCCTTTATGACTTGAGTTCATGACTTGAGTGACTGGGCAGATGATGGTAAGTTTTGAATCAGGAGAACAAACGGGACTGAATTAGGAGAGGAAGTGGACCTAGTCACTCCGGGTTTGAGATGTTTTCCTTGTCTGTCAGAACCCCCCAAAAAATAATGCCTTAGGTGAACATCACTGTTGTAAAACTACTCAGAAGTTGCTTCCATTTCCATGTGCCACTGACTACACTCTAGAGGTTATTTCTAATTAGACATTTAAAATAAAGAACTTAAATACTCACTACATTAAGTACTTCCAAATATACAAACATCCACGGTAGACCAGTAGTATATTTTAAAAAATGATGTCTTCTAAACCCTTCTAGTAATACTTTTTAAAGACTGTTAACACTTAATAGCTATTGACCTCCTGGACTAACTTAAATATAGTTAATTGAACTATCTTATATAGGCAGTACTTATGTCACAGCAGTATAGTCTGCTAACATCTCTTAATAAAAGGTGTTAATAAGCCAGGGAAAAAGGTTTATGCTTTACTGTGATAAAGCATGTCTAGCTGAAACCAGGAGGAACCAGGCTTTATTATTTTAAAATAAAGCACAATACTATAATCACTGTAAGAACTAGAAATGCCAAAGAGCCAGTTAGAAAATTAGAACTGATTTACTATATACCATCTGAAGAGACACCTGTGAGAATCTTTACATCATTAGATATAACACACTCATGACTGCAAAGAAAAGATGATAAAAAAAAAATCTATGCTTATAAAAGTAATTTTATATCTCAGAATTCCCCAAAAATCACCAAGGAAAATTCTAAACATACACAAAAAATTTAAATTTTATTCAGAAGATTATTATGGTAGGATTAAATTAGATCTGTGTGATACATATAGCTTTGAACATACTCAAGCTGTTGCATCATTCCAAGTGTCAGCACAATGGCATTATTTGCATGTGGGTTTTTCTACATGTGAGACTGTGTCATTAAAGCACAGAAAATATGAAACACAAATTATTAAATAAATTAGATAGACTTTTCTGTATGGACGGTACATGTATGTATACCATGTTTATATGTATAATTTAAATCTGCTTATATGTGAACATAAGCATTTTCTACATATAGAGAGAGAAAATTATCTTTTACTCATATATGACAGCAGAATAAAAACATAAAGAGAAAAGTGATTCACTCAGGGTGGGTAAAAAAGTTTATTAGATTCAAATTTTATGAATTCCTGAGTGCTAGTTACTGAATATAAAATTATTTCATATTGCAGCATGCATCAGCAAGAACCGCAAGTGTTTTCACATGTAAAATTCAACAGCTTCTTAGACAAAATGCCATATTTATAAATAAAGGAAACACTAGTTGATTGTTAATTTTGTATTATTGCAAATGTAGCTGATTTCTAATGTAAGTAGACATGGCTAAAACCTCTTTCCTTTGATTAGTAGCTTTATTTCAGTTGCATCCTATTAGGAGCAAACAGATTATGAGGGGTCACAACGTATTATTTTTAAAAAGTTAAATCATTTAAAATAATCATTTTAGTAAAACATTGCAAAATTTGTATCAAATGCAATAAATGCTACTGAAAGTAATATTTGCATTTTGTGGCTAGGTTTTCCCTTGCCGGATATGTTTCTAACGTATTCATCATTCAGATTTACTTTTCGTATTCTTACCCAACAGCATCATTCTTATGGCTTTAAATAAAAGGAAAATATGGACATACTCAAGGGACCTGTTTGTATTTATAAAGCTTTCAATATTATTCTCTTCGTTTAAATGTTTCGCTTGACGGCTTCAGCTTTGAGAATTGTGTGCTTTATCTGAAGTCACTCCTGGTCATATATCCTGTCATCTAAATCTTGATCTCCAAGGGTATTCAGAAAGTCTTCCAAACAACAAGAAATAAAGCTACTTTTTAGTCAAATAAATACTAGATTTCAGAGAGTTTTCCTGGTAAGATTTTGGACAGAGGCAAAAATGGGATGAGCTGAATAAATGCCTGAATCTCTGTATCCCTTAGATAACTGCTCCCAAAGTGCTTTACTGAGTTGTGGGGCTAAAAACCCTTCAACTGCATTCTTTACATCCTGGTCATCCCCAACTTCCACTCTTCTAATATTTCTCTAAACACTTGTTCATTATTTCACAGACATCAATTAGGGGATACTAAACAAATAGTCCAAAGTGAAAAATAATAGACCTAAGTGATAATAAAACTGACTGAAAATACTGATGTTTTTCTAACTGGTCACTACACGACTTTTAACAAACTTGCAATCCACATGTGGTGCGAGACTACCAATGTTGAGAGCTCACATCCTTTCACTCTTGTCATTGATTTGCTCTGCACAACTCTTATTAAATACAATAAATCTTTTAAATAGGAGAAGGCAGAGTGGTTAGATTTCAGATATTTTTCTCTTTAAGAGTAAAGCTAAAAGGCACAGCATGGCATTTTACAATTTGAAATTAAGGCCCGGTGCGAGGATGTAATAGGGAATGTTAGCAAACACAAAGATTTATTCTTGTGTTCAGTATACGACATCACTGACACTGCAGTGCAGACCATCCCAGCAGATGTGGCATTACCAGCCTTGGCCGGGGCTCCTGGCAGGACAGTCACTGCCGGGCAGGGTCTGGCTGGAAGCTCTGAGTGCCACACTAATGCCTGCTAGCGCTATGCTGCCCCGAGACAGGCCAGGGAACTGCTTCAGCACTGGGAGCTGTAACACAGCATCCATCTGAAGGACTTTCTCACTGCGCATCCGGGAGCCTCTGGAGCTTAGAGCTTAGATGCCAGACCTTAGATGGTCTGACCATTGCAGCTCACGCCCTTTTCTGGTGTCTAAGCCAGCTGTGCAGCGACTCTGCTAACCACCCATGCATTAATTCTTCATTCTGTGTGACACCCTTTGCTTGGATTCTAAATCTATTTTTATGGTCACAATTTCTTAGCATTAAAATTTTTCAAACAAGAAAAGGTAGAGTGGTGAGATTCTTTAAACCTAAGTTCAACCTCTGTACATATTTGATTTTTTAATTTTTTAATCACCTACTTCGATGAACAAAATTTGTCACTGACAATGAATGCAGTGGATCCTGGGGCACCTGGTCCAGATTATTGGTGGCTGAAGGCTCCCAAGCATGTCTCTCATAGGGAATTGCCCTCAGCAATGGCATCTTACAAATACAGCCCCGGTGGTAGAGGTTTCCACCTTCCTATTACTCCTGCTTTTATTTGTAATAATTTCTAACCCTGTCAGCCCTTTCTCTCCAAAACAAATTCTACAAAACTTAGTTCCTCATTCTCTCAGGCAGCAAAGTCATCTGCCGGGGATCTGAATCCACCAATGGGATCTGCCTCTGCAAGCAGTAAAAGAGAAGGAAGAAAGCTTCTTAGGTTTCCTCTGATGACTTTACGTAAAAGAAGAAAAAGAAGGAAGCTTCAGTTGGAATCCATTTTACTGACAGCGAGGGGGTGGTGGCACCCAGCTTCCGGAGGCAGAATTCCCGGAAGGCCAGCGCTGGGGTTGGGGGAAGACGTTTCTCAGCAACAACAGTGTTTTTCTTACCAGACCAAGTCTACAGCATGGCTGTGTCACTGTCATTGACACTTAGCCTCTTTCTTTATTTCTCATAAAATTTCTGCATCTACTCGATCTCTATATCCTTTCAGTTAATCAGTTTGTTTAATCAGCACAAGTCATCTTCTGTTCCCTACAACTCAGAACTGGCATGTGCGTGTGGTATGTAAGAGAGCAATCGAGTGCATGCTGAAAGCTCTGCTCACTGAGATTTCCCTTCCCCACTGTCCTGCAGGAATGTTCCAAAAGGGGGGACAGTGCTGGAGATGCCAACTTTCTTCCTAGAGAGCCATCTATAAGCCAGGCCTGAGGCTTCTCTTCCTCTGTCACCTGTCTTAGGGCACCGCCTACAGGGCCATGGGTGCAGACTGGGAGGGAGAAGACAGTGCGGCAGGAGTGGGGACCATGGGCATCTGGGGCACTTCGTGTGATGCACTGATGCCTTTGGGGTCTGCTCTGGCCCCATCACACATATCCAGCTTCTCTGTGATGACAGAAGGTCGCTAAGCTCATTCAGCTTCATGGCTCGGTGGCTCAGATGATGCCCTGGACCTGAGGAGCAGGGCAGCTCCCGGGGGAACTGGGTGGCCCATCCTTAAGCTTTTAGTCTCTCAGGCCTAGTGGCAGGCCAAGAGCTTTTTCTCAGAAGGAGAGTATACATCTGCAGAGAAAGGCAAGGACTTGCTGTGAAATCGCAGGGACTCGCATTTCAATTCACCTCAGGGGTCCGCGAAGTAATCCGCATGGCATCTGGGTTTTCCACGGGCACCGCCGAGCCTGCCCATCCTGGGGTGGAGGTGGCCGAGCGGCCTGCACATCGGCCTAGACCTAGAGAGGGGTCTTCTGTTCTGGGCCCCACTCAAAACTAGCAGCATGGCTGGTCACTTGGCAAAGGGCCAGAGTAATGCACCCAGATGAGAACTATCTTGCCCCCAAAGACCAAAGAGGCCCACTAGGCACTGGGACTCGTTTGTGGTGGTAGGAGAGGCCAGACGCGACAACTTCCAGGGCCACCTGGAACAGCCAGCCAATGCACAGATCTGCACGAAGGAGATTATTCTAATTGCTGCGTGCCCTGCTGTCTTATCCCACCTTACGTTTGGCAGCTGAGTGCCCCCACTTGGCCTCCCAGGGACCCAGTTACTGCCACTACATTTAAGTTTCCGTGTTCAGTGACTGCGGTCCCCACTGCACGGTCTGGCGTACTGAGAACGTCACAGAGCTGTTCAAGGGTGCAGGGCGCCCCTGACAGTACTGGTAAAACAGACGTCCTCAGGACCGCCTCAGTATGAGTGAGCAGGTCGCAGTGACAGATACACTCTGAAATTCCAGTCTTTCTATGCCTTTGAATCCTTTCCTCTACATGAAACCAAGACAGGTTGGGTACTTCCCACTCAATCACTGTGGACCACCTTTTGGTCCTTGTTTCAGGCAGAAAACCAAACAGACTGTTAGAGCCATTTCTGAGTCCCGGCGTTGCAACACTCAATACAGAATCTCTGGTTAGTGAGCCTGTATTATTACATTTGGCCTGAACTGTGTATGATGTCCCGTCTCACACCATTATCCCATACCCTTATTCCATTCCCACACATGCTCCTCTGATTTTTGAATATGTAATTAAAAAACTCAGTTACTTCTTTTGAAGTGTAACACGCATACTCGTGGGTTTCACACTGTACTTCAACTTTAGGGACCTGCGGTGACCTGTATCTGGCTATAGGTCTAGAAGCAAAATGGGGTGGTGGCACCGGGTCCTCAGTGGTGTCCTGAATGGCGACTGCCTCAGGGGAGGTCAACACAGTCTGTTGCCCCAGAGAGAAGTGGAAAGAAACACACTACTGTGGGTGGAGAGGCCAGTAGCACAGGGGTGGGAGACCCACTGCTTCTGTGCACGGGGAGGCAAGTGTGGATGTGGGTGCTGCTTCCCTGGGGGTGCGGAGTCCCTTCCACTGACAAGGAAGACTCATCAGAATTTGAAGGCTCGGTGTCCTCAGGGTCCCCCCACATGTTTCGATCTCAACCTACACAATCCCATTCTTGGGCCTGCTTTTTCATTTCTCCCCAAATTTCTGCAACTACATGCTATTTCTTTAATGAATTTTTCATATTAATCACTAGAAGTCACCTTTTCCTTACAAGTAAGATATAACTGTATGTATATCTATAGATACATTGAATGCCATGCTCATAATATTCTAAACTGTTCTCTACGTGGAAACGTTACAAATTCTATTGTGTAAAGAGAACATAATTCCTTAACAGTGCATTATTTTTCTTTTTCTAATTAAGAAGTAGTATGTCTCTGGAATAAAGGCCTAAATTTAATCAGTATTTTTTTTTGTGACAATTCAGAATACAATTAGATCTCAAATAAAGCTCTAAGAACTACAGCCATGCATGCCTTGTGGTAATCAATTTCTCCAAATGTGTAATAGTGTGCAGGAAGCCATAAAGTTTCTAATATGTCGATGGAAAAGTGTCTGTGTGTTGAAAACACCTGCTAAGGATAATTAAAGACCTTGATAAATATGTGAATATTCATGGTTTTTTTTTTAAATATCAGTAGAAATGGTACAGATGCTATCTTATAATAATTTACTCGGTCCATATTGTAGATTTTGTGACAAGGCAAACCTTGCCTACAAGACAAGCCTGCAGTTCTGTGACAGTGTGTGCAAATTACAGCAGTGCCTGGCATCTAACATTGACCTTGAAAATGCAATGGTTACTACTTCACCTTCTCTTAAATTTTGTGCACATATTTCTTGTGCCCATGCTAACCTAGAACTATGCAAGAAAGAAACTTCTGAGAAACATAATTCAATCTTAGCTAAGCTGTAACAGTCCAAAATCATGGTACTACCTGTAAGTAAGACAGATTCCAGAGCAAACCGAATGATAGGCCTTATTTTGAGGAAATGTGCATAAACCTATTGTGCATATTCCAATATAGAATTTCGACTGGAATCCCTTCACCAATGCATTGTATTAGAATTGGAACTTCACTACCCTGGGAGCTTCAGGCAAGAGCAACCCACCCTTGGGAAGAAAATGGTAAACCAGCTGACAGAGTGACACTCCTTCCCCTTCCCCACCATCTAAAATAGTTCTTTCATTGTTTTTCCAGGGTCCTAGAAAAAGACCAGAAATAGTCATATGGCAGTCATATCTGAATTTGTAGGCTGATCAAAAAGAATTTCATTAAGAAAAATGACCCTACATTGAGCTGGTTTATTAATACTGTGAAGAAGAAGTTCCACAGCACTGAGATCTAAGATCACAGAACTGGTCACTGAAAAGGTTTGCCATTTGCCGCAACGTGGATGGACCTGGAGGGCGTTATGCTAAGTGAAGTAAGTCACAGAAAGCGGTGTGCTCTCTGTCACTTATATGCGGAATTTAAAAAGTACAGCAATCTAGTAAATACAACAGAAAAGAAGAGTCGCAGATACAGAGAACAAACTAGTGGTTAGCAGCGGGGAGAGGGAAGGAGGGAGGGGTAATACAGGTATAGGAGAGAAAAGGGTTATTATGGAAATATATGACATCATGTGTGTAAAAGTTTTGAAAATTGTAGAGCATCTTAGAATTTTAAAAATCTTTCATTCAATAAAAAAGAAAATAGTACCATTTGAGGTATTCATAAATTTAAACATGTTAACAGTAATACAAATATTAGTGACAATGAAAGAAATGACTTGATTTTTCCATCAACTTTAGACATTAAATTCAACATGTATTCCTTTTATGAATACTATTGTTATGGATATAATAAGCTCTTGTAAATTAAGTAAATAAAACTGCACTTAAAATTATAAACAAATAGTTCATCTGCCAGACTTCCATTTTAAATATGAAAGGACTAGTCTAACAGAACCAAGAACACTTAGGAAAGTAAAAATTACCATCAGTGCTAAAGCAAATTAATTAAACATTCCAGAAATGCAACAGAAGCAAGGACAGAAGATTTAAAACATTTAGCTTACAACTGGAAAATCTCAACGAGAATTTAGGAGGGTTTTAGTCTCATGGAGTATTACCTAAAAATGGTCACTTTCTCCTGAACCTCTAGAAACATTTACCTCACTGCTTTGCAGTTTTCTCCAAGTCTGCACTGCCTTCTAGCCTCTGCTAGCTGCCAAGCCAGAAAGCCGAAGTCAATGTTTCTGAATGTTTTTTATGGCAACACCTCAATTCTATGTAGTAATTTATGTGTCAGTTACATATTGGTGAATAACAAACTACCACAACACTTAGTGGCTTAAAGCAATTATGATTTACTATGTTCCATATTTCTTTGGGTTGGCCGGGGGCAACTGGGCAGTTTTCCTGCTGCATATAGTGCTGGCTGGGGTCACTCGTATGTTTGTATTCATCTGGGAGATCACCTAGAACTGGCTGGTAGCTGAAGCATATTGTTTCTACTACAAATGGTGTTTCCAACAGAAAACCAAGAATTCTTTATATGTCAGAAATCTAAATGAGTGAAAACGGAAACTGTCAGGTTTTTTTGATGCCCACTGTCAACTTGTCACTTCCACCATATTTTACTGGTTAATGCAACTCACAAGGAAATTCTAGGAAAGCTGAAATAGACTTACCTTCTTGAAAGGGGAGACAGCATGTACCTACAGAGATGGAAAGAGCAAGGCAGCAAGCATTTCTATAGATTAGAGTCAATAATTCTTTTCTTAAAGGACCAGATGGTAAACACTTCAAGTTTGCAGGCATCTGGTTTCTGTCGCTCACAACTCCCTAATTCTGTTATGACACAAAAGCAGCCAAAGATAGTACAGAGGTGGATGGATGTAGCTGTGTTCCAATAAGAGTTTGTTCACAAAAACAGGTGGTGTGCCCATGGCTGTGAGTACCTACCCTGCTACTATCCAGATACTTGAGTGCTCATTTTAAGCAATTTATCTTCAAGAAAGAAGGATGTATAGAATTATTAATCTATTTGTTTACAGCAATGAGAAAGCAAAATAATCCTAAATATCCACTAACAAAAATAAGTTACGTTAAACCATAAAATGGGATTTGATGTGTTTCAGATTTTTAAATGAACAGTCTCCCCATCCCTACTCTCTGGTCAGAAGACATGCCCATCGTCCATACCCAGCTGACTTTGGACTTGGATATAGAATCAACTCAACTAAAGGAGAGAATTCAGAAGTGCTCATTCTGAGCAGAGATTAAATGGCAATTCATGTTTCCTTTTCCCTTCCTGGGTAACTTCAAAACATTACGAGAAAAACTTAAAGAGTAGCTGTTTCTCCAACTGGACTCTCCAGTGAGGAGACATGTAGAACAGATATAACCAGACTTAACCTATGGCCGAGAGCTGAGCTGAGCTCAAGTTCAAATGGTCCACAAACCTGGGAGCAAAAAAGAAATATTTATACCTGGGTAAGCTACTGAATTTTAGAAGTTTTGTTAGGCAATATACCATTGGAGAAAAAAATCTTATAAATATGCTAGGGTCCTATTAAAACTTAAATTGTAGATATATATTGATTGAAAGCAAATTTTGACTTAAGAGTTTTGGAAACATACATTTTGCGACTATTTATTAAATAATCTTTTGTATCATGATGTTCATAATGGTCATCTTTGAGTGGGAGGGATAATATGTGTTTCAACTAAAAAAAATTTGTCCCTTTCTATATTGTTCTAAGATAAGCATTGTTTCCCTGATTTAAAAAAAATGGCTCTAGTACCTCTTTTTCTCTTTTTTAATTCTTATCAAAAAATTTACCTGAGAAAGGTAAGGAAGATATTTGGAAGTATATTAGAAGTATCAGTGCATAGCAGAATGAAAACTCAATGGATAATAATTTTGATAATGATTATAATGATAATTATATGAATACTGTATTACATAAACGTCCAACAAATAGCTTTAAAATAACCAAATAATATTCTATTTGGATCTTCTAGTAACTTGAAGGAGTATCGTCTGAAAATCATATGCTTTGTTAGTAAAAGGTTTAATTTGTACTGTTCCTATAAAAAGCATCGTATTTATCTGGGACAGAATGGTCCTATTCAAATGCTCCTAGCAAGCAGCACCTCCCCAAACTCAGAGCTGAGGCAGTTATCTCATCAAAGAGAGACCCCAATAAAAGGTTGTTATCTGTCCAAGGATGCTACCAGCAGACTGCCCAAAACCCCAAGCTAAGCTGACTGGTAAAGGACTGTCTCCGCTGAAGAGAAACTAAAGTGTGGAAGAGGAGGCTGCTTACTAAAATGCATACATACCAAAGCAAGGAATCGTGAATCACAAAAGATCAGCTAAATATGACACCACAAAAGGAAACTTCCGAAAGTTAAGTTCCAATAACTGATGCTAAAGAAATGGTGATTTCCTCAGGCTAATTCTCTTCAAGAAGTTGTGAATTAAGAACACAAAGACAGATAAACAAAATTAGGAAAACAATCCATGCTCAAAATGAGAAGTTCAACAAAGCAATAGAAGCCACAAAAAAGAAACTCTGAAGTTGAAGAATTCAGTAATTGAACTGAAGAATTCAATAGAGAGCTACTCAACCAAGAGGAAGAAGAAGAAAAAAAAAAGGTGAATTTAAAAATAGGTCATTTGAAATTACTCAGTCAAAGGAGAAAAAAAGAATGAAAAACCGAAGAAAGATTACTGGACTTATGGACACAAAAAAAGGAAACAATGTACACATTATGGGAGTTCCAGGGGAAGAGAGAAAGAGAAAGGAACACAAAGCAATAATGGCCGAAAACTTTCCAAACTTAGGGAGGGAAATGGATATTGAGATTCATGGAAGGCTCAAAAGACCCCAAATAGATTGAACCAAAAAAGGGCTATGCCAAGACACATTATAATTAAATTGTCAAAAGTCACAAAGAGAGGTCATTACGCTCAGTGAAATAAATCAGACAGAGAAATGCACTGTATGATCTTATTTATATTTTGAATCTTAAAAAAATTCATAAGAAAGGGAACAGCTTGGTGACTGCCACAAGTAGTGGATGGGGGATGGGGGAAATGGATGCAGGTGAACAGATTTCCAGCTATAAAATGAGTAAGTTCTGGGAATGTAGTATATAGAATGGTAACTATAGTTAACAATATGATTGTCTGTTTGAAAGTTACTAAGAGAGTAGACCTTAAAAGTTCTCATCACAAGAAACAGTAACTTTAACTATGTGAGGTGACAGATATTAACTAAACTTGCTGTGGTTATCATTCCCAATATATACATACATATAGCAAATCACTATGCTGTATACTTTAAATAAGTATAATGTTAAATATCATTATATCTGAGTAAAACTGGAAAAAAAAAGAAAAAACCCTGTGGATCACGAACTCGGTAACCAGTTGTTTGAAGTCGCTTTGTTTTGGCAAGGGTATCACTGAGAAGGAAGTCCTGACAAGGAGACCTCTGGAAACTTACTCTTCTACTAACAAATGATGAGAACTACTCTGTTCTTTTAAGAAATGGTCATAAATTCAACCTTTATCTTAAACTTTTTTTTCTGATACTATTTTGTACTTTTTGAACTCAAGTAAGATCTATCAGAGGACATACACATCATGAGGCTGCTTCAAAGTGTATGCGTATGTGTCTGCGTGTCTTGAAAATGCACAGATTATTAAAGAAAGAAAGATACAAGATTTTTTGAAATTAAAATATAGCCATGAGATAAAATTAAAAGTAAAACAAAATCTTCTCAGTCTTCTGGGTATTTCAAATAACATAGTTTGTATTTATTTCTCGAAAGCTATATTTTGAACAAGGGAGCTACTCTCGAATATTAAATATGTAAACTTTAAGTAATGCTGTTTTTATTAAAAATAGAGTCTCACATATTTCAATTACCTCGGTCTGACATACATGCACTATGCAAGAAAATGTATATTGCTTTGCCTTCTGAATCTGGCTTCTATTCTTTCTTTACTTACTGTTATTTTCCTTGGTCAAATTTGCTTTTTTTCTTTCTTTCTTTCTTTTTACCTGGGACCAATTCCATTACTATAAGCAAAGCTGCTGATTCCAAAATGTACCAGCAGACAGCCCATAGATGCAACGCTGAGCCCAGCTGAGATCAGCCAAGCTTAGCTGGTATTACCTAACTTACAAGCCTATTACAGTAATTTTTTTTAAATGTCCTTTTAAGCCATTAAGTTTAATATTTTTTAAAAGAGCAACAATAGCTAATTGATGAAATCTTTTTAGACTTATCAAATAACATTTTTTGTAAAGATTGAATTACACACAAGCTTCTGCTTTTAAAACTGTTTTTACAGTTTTCATAATCTCAGTTCATGCGGCCATCATCCCTTGAGATAGCCTTGAGTTTACTGTTACTTGGCCTCCCATCCTTTAGCTAGCATACCTACAGCTCCTATTTGCTCCATGTTTGGTAAATCTGACATACAATTTTACCTCCCAGGATCCCAAATGCTGCCACATGTCACATTTAATCTCTTAGGAATCCAGTCATTTTTTTCCTTCAAAATATATGCATAATCTTACTTCTGTTCATCACTCTCAATACTGCTACACTCTTCAAGGGACTGTCATCTTCTGCCTGGACTGCTGAAATCATTTGGCAGTGGTTTTACATGCTTCTACAATTGACACCCTACATTCTATTCATAGAAAAGTTGCAAAAATGATACCTTCATACCATAAGTCAGATTATGTCTGCCTCTCAAAAATGCTCCATGGCTTCCCACATCAAGTGCAGCAGACAGTACTCATGGATAACAGGAGCCTATTCATCACAACAGAAAAGGAATTATGGCTCTGTAATGAATAAGCTAAGCCTAAGTTACATTTATAGCCACTCAGATGTAGCCATTAATATACATACAAATGTTTCCCTATAATTAGAGACCTTCTTCGGTTTATAATAAAATATCAGAGTGATATATACTATATATATACACACATACATACATATGTATGTATATGTATATTCCAACTACTATATATATATATACACACACACATATATATATATATATATATAGTAGTTGGAATATACACCTCAAACTCACACCAATTTGTCTGTGTGTATATGTTTATGTAGTGTATATGTATGCATTCACTATACAATCTTCCTTTTATAGGGAAATGCTGTAAGTCAACTAGATCAAAGCAGATTCATCCTGCGATAAGACGGAACTGTGTTGGAAGGGAAGAAAACCCTCCTTCCTCTCATCCACCAAAAGCTTCGGATATAATTCTGCAGAGCCCTTTGGGTTCTGAGAAACACTTTAGAAATCTACTAAAGTACAGTTAATAAATATAATATATGGTGAACGCATCTGGTAGAGAATAAAATTATCTGTAGCATCTGATGCTCACAAGACATAACTCTGAGGTTCATAAAAATCATACCACCAAGCTGTGCCTTCCCCGCCCCCATCATCATTACAGCTGACAAGTTAGAATTCTTAAGAATTTGCTTTTTAAAATACTTCCAAATTCAAAATTGCTTCCCATGTTTATTTTAACTTATATTTACAAATGCATTGGACTGGGCTGCAGAGGCTGAAGACAATGGCATACAATGAGATGTATCCCTGGCTTCTTTCTACTTAAGAATGGCCGTAGTTCTTAACATTTTACAATAGCAGATCAGTAGAAACATTTTAATAGCTTCATTTTTACAGTCTCTTACATACCGCTTTCCAAACAGTCTTTGGGTATGAGGTTGAAAGAGGTACAATGTAACAAGGGTGGGAACATGGTTGAATTAGCCTTGTAGTGACAGTTCTCTTGATCATTTACAAATCTTGGCCCAGGGAGCTAAAATTTAACAAGTGGAGTAGTAAATATAGAAGATTGCTTTGAAAAGTGAAATCCCTGTAGAGCAGGATTTGTAAGAATCTGAAGGAAATTTACATTTCCACACATTGTTCATTTCTGCTCCCTACAGCAGACTCTCTCAGAATAATTGCACTTTTTATTCAGAGGTCTCTGCTTTAGTTTGAGTCAGCGGTAAAAGTCCTGCTGCTAAAGTCACATTTTCAGAACATTCTGAAAGGACATTCACCAGACCTAAGCCACTCTGTTAAATAACACTCCTTACAATTTGGTGCTGTGAGAAAAAATAAAAACTCTGAAATTTGTGAAGCACAGTTCAATACCTTCACATATTTCATTATTTTATTGGTGTAGTTTATAGGACCATTTGGGAACCATGTTTTTTTCTTTCCTTAATATGGAACACTGATAAATAATCTCTATACAGGCACATTATCAGGTGTGTGTTAAAATGCTCCGAGGAACTACATATATGCAAATACTCTGAAGCCTGTAAAATGTAGTCTTCAAGGTTAAATTTTTATCAATCTCTAAAAACTAGACAGCATTATTTACTGAAGTAGAGTATCAGTTAGTATTCAAAAACCATGCCATTTCCTTATGGGAAAAAGATACTTGAACACGGCAAAAAATTATTCTCTGTACAAAATCATATATATTAATTTGTATATAACAATCATTATGTCCCTTCAAACTCAGTGATGTGTAAATTTCCTCTTGGCATGTTTAACATTCAAGTTGTATTCTTAACTATTTTCATGGCTCAGTTTACTTGCCAATAAAACATATGACTTGCATTTGAGAAATTATCTGTTTTAAAACACCAAGTAAATGTACTAAATAAATCTATGAAATGTACCATAGCATAGTCCTACCATTGTAGAATACTAGAATTGGAAGAATACAAGAATGTAACTAGCCTAACTCCCACAAATGCAAAAACATCTCCCAACTCTTCAGATATTTTATCCAGCTTCTATTTGAATCTTTTTTAAAATTGAAGTATAGTAGGTTTACAATGCTATGTTAATTTCTGGTGGACAGTATGATATTTCAGTTGTACATGTATATTCCTTTTCATATTCTTTCCCGTTATAGGTTATTATTTTTTACATTTTTAGGTTTACTTTTTACTTTTTAATAGAGTTCTAATTTTTTTTCAATGGAGGTCTTGGGGATTGAACCTAGGACCTCATGCATGCTAAGCATGGGCTCTACCATTGAGCTATTTCCCTCCCCCTGAATCTTTTAAATGATGCATAAATAACTAGATCATGAGATACTTTATTACCTTTTTAAAAATAAGCATAGCTATTTCAAAAAATCTTTCTTATATTAGGATGAAAACCACCTCTCCCTTTAACCCGTTGCTCTTAGACCTCTACAGAATCATGTAATTCTCCAAGTATAATGAAAATCTGTGTCCACAAAAAGAATTGGACAAAATATGACATCCTTATTCATAATAGATACATTCTAGAAATAGCCCAAATGTGCACAAAGATTATATGGATACACAATTTGTGCAATATTTACATAATGAGAAACAATTCAGCAATCAAAATAAATGAACTACTCATAAATGGAATAATGTGAGTCAGTCTCAAAATATTATGCTGAACAAGAGGAACAAGATACAGGAATATGTAATGTATGGTACCATGTTTATGACATGTAAGAACAAGTACTTTATGATGATGGAAGTAAGAAAACGGTTGCCACTGAGACTGTGGAGAAAATGCCTGGAAAGGGCACAGAAAGAAACTCTCTGGGTTCTGGAAAAAGTTACATATTTTTAACTGAGCATTATCTACATGGTATATTCTGTTGTCAAAATTCATCAGACCAAACAGTTCGGACCATTACATTTTATTCTATGTAAATTATATCAATAAAAATACAAAATAAATCTTTGAAGCCGTGATATTGTAATTATTTTCATTTTGTACTTCCTCTTTTCACAAGTACAGCAGAAATTTGTGACTTTAGGATTTAACACCATTACGTCACCACTGTGAACAAGGGTGGGTTCTCATCAGCTTTGTTAATTTAATTTTTAATACTTAATCCCTCACTCTCTCCAATACACAGACAGACAAATTAATACACCCATTACAGTTTATCATCTGGGGAGCAGTTATGGTCTCAATGTTCGCATTGCTCCAAAATTCTTATTCTGAAACCTAACCCCAAAGGTGGCGATATTAGGCGGTGGGGTCTTGGGGAGGTTAGTAGGTCTTTACAGCTCAAATCTCATGAATGGGATCAGTGACCCTATAAAAGAGGCTCAAAAGAGCTTCTTGCTGCTTCCCTGTGTGAGGACATCAGGAGAAGGTGTGGTCCATGAGGCAGTAGGTCCGCACCAGATACTGAATCTGCTTGGTCTTTGATACTGGTCTTCTCAGAATGGTGAGACATAAATTTCTGTTATTTAGAAGCTGTCCAGTTTCTGGCATTTTGTTACAGCAACCTGAATGGACTACGACGGAACACTGGCCCTGAGACGTGGGATGCTGCTGTAACAAGTGCCAAAGATGTGGAAGCAGCTTTGGAACCGGTAATGGACGGAGGCTGAGAGAGTTCGGATGTGCCTGTTAGCAAAGCCTACACTGCAGTACAGGGAGGGCTGAGGGGGGCTCCCGGGAGAGCTCGGGAAGAAATGAAAAGAACTGCAGAGAGCGCCTCAGACTTCTAAGAGAATGCCCAAGGGGTCGTGAACAGAAAATGTCACTAGAAATATGGAGAGTAAAGGCCATTCAGATGAGATTTTAGATGAAAATGAGAAACATATTATTGGAAACTGGAGGAAAGATACTCTTTGCTATAAAGTGGCAAAACACTTGGCTAACCTGTGTTCGTGTTCTAGGGTTTTATATGAGGCAGGACTTGTGATCAGTGAAACTGGACACTGGGCTCAGGAAATTGGTAAGCAAAACGATGAAGGTGCAGCTTGGCTTCTCTTGACCTTTTATAGTAAAATGCTAGAAGACAGACATGATTTCAAGATGGACTTGTTCATCCAAAGGGAAGATTTGGAAAATTCTCAGTCTATCCACATTGGAAAATACGAGGCAGCCTATCTGAGACAGAACACAAAGGGCACAGCAAAAGCGCTAAGAAGACTGCTGCAGACCAGCCAAAGCTAAGAGCTATTCAGCGGGTGGAAGAATGCCCCCAAAGGCATTTAGGAGATCATGGGGTTGCCCATCTAAATACAGGCCCAGAGTGCGAGTCCCAGCAAGCCTCAGGGTCCCTGCAGAGAACCCGAGTGATGGCAGTGCTCAGTGGAGCCACGGAGCTGTGCTGCCCTCGGGACCCCGGACCAGTGAGCCACTGGCAGGCTATTCCAGACCCAGAAGGCTTCAGATCAAGGCACAGACGCATAGTGCAGGAAAGGTCACCACAGAGAACCACCACTGGAGCAAGGCCCATGCACAGGGCCACCTTAGAGGGTGAGATCACTCAAAGCCATGGGAATAGGGGTGCCTGGAACCCGGTGGGTCCAATCTCTATCCTCGTGTATCCACTTCCCATCAGGCCCGGAGGGAAGAGACTCTTGGATTCACGTGACCCTCCCGAAGAAATCTCTGAATCCTGACTGGACCTGTACCTCATCTGGTGACCTGAAAGGGAAGATTTCCTGAAACTGAAGCACATCTGATGGGACAGCTTTCCCACAATATCCAAGTCCAGGCTTGTTGGAAGTCTACCTGTCAAATCTTGGATGATGATGTAATGCTTCACATGACCTCCAAAGTCTATGATCTTGATAACAGATAAGTTAAAAAAAAAGTCTGACAGCTCTCCCTCCTATCATTCCTTATTACTCAAATGTGACCTCAATTGGTTTCCAGTCTGTGCACTTTCCCTCTGATAGGAAACACCACACAAAGGAAATGATCCCCCGGCACTGAGACAAAAAGCTGCTAAAACTAGAAAACCAAACCCTTGATCAATGATGTTTTCATGTTAATTGTGATCAAAAGGAGGAAATACAAAAATTAACATGCAGAAACTTTAATTAAATATAGTGGAAAGACCAACAGGGAGGTTTCTCACGACAATAGCAGAGTCCAGCAGAAAGAAGGAAGGTAATTATTCTTTCCTGGCAAGGACTCAGACAATGCAAAGCCACGGACTTCTTTTTACTATAACCCTGCCAACCCTTTTCTGCCCTCTATGAAAGCACTCTCCTTCCCTTGCTGTGTGGGGATTTGCATGTGGCTTGCCATGGTTCCAGTCCCTGAACTGCAGTTCTCTGCTGATCCCAGACAAACTCATCTTTGTTGGAGAAATATCTAGCAGTCTGTTTGTTTCAGGTCAACAATAATCATTCAAATCCTGACTGAAGCATTAAAAAACCGGCAATCACCTTCAATAAAATGTAATGAGCAATAATGCTTAACAACTTCTCAAAGGTCGTAAGTCCTTGAGGAAACAAAGCTGCGGTTGGAAGCTGGCAATAATCTCATCATGCTTGGATCTCAGTCCAGACTATCTCATTTATTCATGGAAATAAACAAAAAACTTGGATGACAGATAAACTTTCAGCACAATACTTAAAATAATCAAATGCACCATGGTAACTGGTGTCTCACAGCCTTAATATAAAAATTAGAGTTTTGCATTAGCATTAAAATAAAAATTAATCCATATTAACACATATTTCTCTGGAATGAATATATTGTTCTCTTAACTCAGCCATTCTTAAAATGACTTGAATAGGTTAGATTCTAATCAAATGTAGCATTTTATTTTTGTGAAATGTCTCATTTAAGTACCATGCACACACAGTGTAATTTGGAACCATTTGTAAAGTGCTTTATGCCATCTGTTAAGTACAACATTCTGCATTTGGAGAGAAAGATCTGGGGGCATAGCTGCTTTTTCCCATATAAGTATGAGCACGCGATAACCAAAACTTAATGATTCTTTAAGAAGGAGTAATTTAAAATTTATGAAAACAAACTAAAAAACATGTTAGGGGCTCTCCTTTCTTTCACACAGTGGTGTCTGCTCTTGGCAATGCAGCCTTGCACTTGTGACTGCGTATTTAAGATGGTTTCATGTAGGTATGTTACTGGGATAGTTTTTCTTTCAAGTGATTGTTACTGACATCAAATTTTAAAGCTAGATGTGTGTGTGTGTGTGTGTGTGTGTGTGTTTGCGTTTAGTTTTGCTGAGGCTAGTAATCATTTCAGCATACCTCATTCATTTCTACTTCAGTGGGGTGTCTTATTGTTTGAAGACATACTTCTATTTTTATAGTCTACATGTACTAAAGGCTGATTTTAAGCCTTCATATGGTGAGTACATTAGTTCAACATGATCGATTAGAATTGGTGGGACTGATCATTTAGTTATAAGCTAAAATATTTTCACTGTGTAACTGTGATTAAAATTCAGACTGTAAGTATATTTTGAAATTTTTTAAGAGCAAAAAGAAAGAAAAATGCACAGTGAACCCACCTGTTGATGACCTTTTAAAAACTCAAATATAATGAACAAAGAAATGTGTAATATTGAAACAGTGGTCCAAGTATGCATTGAGTGTTAATCATACTTGTAACATTTTATTTTAACTTGCCTTTTTCAAACACTGAATTATACCATATGATGAGCTTGAAACTTCTATGATAACTGAAACAGTACAGAGATTATCTTTCTAAACATTATCATATTTTTTACATCATAGGTCAGAGAAAATCAATAGAAGAACTTAGTGGTGGCTACTTTTAAGGAAGACACTAGTATTTTGCCTCCTGGGTCAGGTCAGAAATTTTTTGAGTGGATTTTAGGCATTGTCTTTTGTATTAGATTTGCCTCAGATACCAATTTGTTACACTGAAGCACTTCTATATTTTCCAATTTTTCACAATGTAAGTTGTAACTTTTAAGTAGGAAACTGAGGAGCAGCAACAGAAAGGCAGAGACATGAAAATAGGCGCCGAACAACTTGCGAGGCGAACTGCAGGGAAGCTAATTGCTAAGAGGAAAAAAAGCAGCTTAAAAGTGATTTCTACTTAAGAGTGCATAAACAATTTGTTTAGATAACATATTTTGATACGTGATACAGTAGACTATGCTGCAAACGTCACAGATTTTTAATATAGGAAATTTAATGTCAATGATAAATGAAATTTACTTTTAAGTTTTCAGATAAATTATTATAAAATTATGTATCTAATTTGAACAAATTAAAATTTAAAAAAATCCGTCCTTATGCAAGAAAGTAACAATTATTGTTTTGAAAAGTGCAACATTTTGAGATTTTTTTGTGTACTTATATTTCTTATGTACTTAAAAAAGAATCATTTAAAGATTTGTTATCAATTTTAATATAAAGAATTACTTATATTGAGAAAATATAACTTAGATCACTGTGGCATAAAACATGAAGGAATGAGATATATTAAAATAATTAATACGCTAATACTAAAATTCTATGATAATTAACTAAGTGATTATTTTCTCACTAAATCTTTACTATCTTCAAGGACAACTCTATCAAACATAGAAGATACATTTTTATCTCAAAGTTATTTATGAGAGCATCACTGGGATGGAATACTGCAAGTAAATTTTGTGGGATCTTTAGGGAATTTTTAGCAATTTCTTTGGCTGCCTTATACATATATCATATTGCTGAAATATAAAGATAATTCAGTTGACTGAAGTTGCTGCCTGTGATCATATATTGCACCACAGAACTTGCTCAGGGTTTCTGTGCTAACACTATTGAATTACTGCTATTGACCAAGGGAAACTTTCACAGAAAATAAAAATTGTGAAATCCTATACATATGTCGGCAAAATTCATTTGAAATTACATACAGAAAATTGGAAGATATAAACTATAGATGTCAAACAAAATAAAAATAAAAGTACTTAGAATATTTGCAAATACACAAATAATAAAAGAGTATAAATTTAAAGAAACATCCAGAGTGTTTTACAGAGAATATGAAGTTAAATATCTGTGGTAAGGAGTAAAATTAAAAAAAAAAAAGAATTCAAACACTTTAACTTACTTGTGTTTGGATCACAAACATAGTACTTCTACGTGTGTGGGAGATCGATATTATTAGATTGCACTGAAAATGCTTTTATTCACACTGTAAGTAAGATAAGGGAAAAGTCATCTCTTTACACCAAATAATATCATTTTTTGTGGTGCCCTTCATATAGGAGGCATTGATGGACGTGATGGACAGCATGCTAAACCACACTTGTCCATGCTAAATGACACTACATGCGCTCTTAAGTCAGTCCGTCTAAGTTTCGGTTCTGTCCTTCAAAGAATTACACACACACACACACACACACACACACCCCTTGGCACATTCTGTCTTTCAGAAGATAGTATCTATTTGTTCCCAAGTGGTAAGCTTAAGTACTGAATGTTTTAGCATCTTACTAAGTAAAGATAACATTCTATTAACCTCAAGGGCTATTATATTAAAAAATCAAATACACACATACAATACAAAAAATATCCTTTTCAGTCATTTTTACAAGTAATATCAAAAAATATTCTCACTGAATCTAAGGTTAAAAACCTTTTAGAATATTTTGCATGTTTCTGCAATATGTCTATGTTCTACTTCAAATTATATGGTGAGAATTAAGTCGTGTTTTAAAGATATATGTTAAGATCCTATGGTTGCATCTAAGGTCATAGCAGTTATTAGTAATCAGTAAACAGTGTGCAGTCTTTATTCTAAGAGCATCACTTTCCTTATGTCGAATGATTAATATCTGGATTGAGAGATTAATATTTAGTCTTTACCTGGTTGAAGATGACACAAGAAGTACCAGAGGAAGAAGGACTGCAGTTTGAAGTTTTATAATAACCACTAAGTAGTAGCAAAACTGAATAAACGTTAAATAAATCCACGTGTGATTTAGTAGCGGTCAAGCTTATCTGACAGTGAAAAATAATTTGATAATCAGGACTAAGTGACATATTATCATATATGTATAATTTTTATTTTGATAACTAATGTAGAGTTTATTACATAACATCTGTTAAAAGTGTTTTTGTAAATCATTTTCCATCTTAAAAGACAGGAAAAATATGCAATCAGCAAAAACATCCTATATTTTAGTTATTCAAAAAAAGGTTCAAACTTAGAGTTGGAAGAGTATTTTTGTATATGACAATATGCTAAAAATATTACTAGGATATATAGTACACTGCTGGTGCAGACGTCAGCACAGGTGGAATCACCTTTAAGTAAAGACCAATTTATATTCTACCTAATTTTGTAAGTTTATTGACTATGTTATGTAAAGAAATACTTTTAAAATATTTTTACATTTAAAATGTGGAATATATATAATATATCACATGTATGTATATATATTCTTTTCTTACTTATATATACATATATAAGAAATGAATATAAAGTAATATCTGTATTATATAATGCATAAAGTATAATATATGATACTATACAGTGTACATTTTATGCTACATATCATATTTCACATGATGTATGCTATAAACTATATACTCTCATATATATATTTTTCTCTCATGGTTACATATGTATGTATATATTCATTTATATGTATATATAATAAGACAATAGTAGAAACACATAAACTAAACTATCAATATTGCTTAATGAGATAATATTAGGCTTGGAGGAAGGGAAAGATACTGATATTTACTTTACATACTATTGTACTGTTTACATTACCATAAGGGACAGGTATTCATTTTGTCATTTAAAACTAAAGTATTGAAATAAAAAGCATTCCCCCATTACTGCAGTTCTGATGTGTTGCAGTGCTTCTGAAGAACAGAAAGTCTTCCTGCCCACGTGTTCCACTCCCTAACTGAATGCCTGTCTTTCCTTCTCTGTGCCTACTCACAATTCATTGAGCACGTGGACTTATTCTCCATCTTGGTTTGCTAAATCCCTTACATACCAGAGTGTAAGGTCATTTACAAAATAATACCTAGATACTAACTAAGTTATGTAATAACAAATGAAGTTGGAGAAAATTTCTATAATGGCATTTGTATACTAATAACCGAATGCAACATATAATATTAAATACACACAAACTTGCTATCAAATTACCAGTACTTACGTAGAAGGATACACATTGCATGTAACATGGTATTTTAAACATGTGTATTTAGTACACCTATATACATCATTTGCTACTTTTCTTGCTCTCTGTATTACTTTATTATAGATTCTTTTCCCCTGAAGAAATTAAGAATGTTGGTTATAGCAGGAAAGACATAGAGTGAAGGCAGGTTTGGATCTCCCAGGCTTACCTATGTTTTCTGAGAGAACAGGAAAGCACACTGCACTGTACTGATGTTAGCAACCATCTAAATTTCAGGTGAATGAAGCTTAATTAGGACCTATTTCATTTTCATTAACTAAAGAAGGAGTAGATACTCAGAAGTGGAGGGCAGTCGAACATGGGTACACAGGGACACATTACAAATTGAGCATCCAAATGCGGGCGAGGTCAGAGTGTGTCTTGGCCAGCCTCTGGGTGTGTCATCCCACTAAGCCATCAGCATTCCTAGCCCTGCTATGAAGATCAGCATAGCACAGTTCAGCCTGATGCAATTCAGCATTCCAGTGTTGTAATGGTCCCATGCTCATCAAGTCAACTGCTTATTATTTGACTCCCTAGTGTTTCTGGCTTTAGGAGAGTATGTTAATCACCGTGCCTAGTTTTCTGGTCTGTTGAACAACTGTACTTCTCCAGACAAAGAAATAAATTGGTATGAGAATTTTAGACATCAGTATTCTGAGCTTGCATGAAGTGAGAACCCTTGTGAGAAACAGGTTTTCTCTTGTCCGAAATCATACTGAGCATTAGAGAGGGTATAATGAAAGAATCACTGAGGTAATTTCCCTGCAAAAACTCTTTAGAGACGATCAGCTAAACTTCTCACAGGATCAGCTCTCTGCATTACTAACTGGCCTTGCACTGCACTTAGCACTTCAGTGTAGTGTTACACATACAGAAATTTTTGTGTTAAGAAAATAAACAAAATCTCAGTTAAGTAGAGTTGAGGAAACAGAACTTCCGCACCCTGGGGCAACAGCAGAGCCCAACAGAAAGAAGAAAGACTCCTCTTCTTTTGTGGCAGGGACTCAGCCAATGAAAAGCCACGGACGCTGTTGCCTGTAGCCCTCTCGACTTCTTTTTTCTCTCTCCGTGGAAGCATCCTCCATTTTTTTTTCCATCAGGGACTTTGCATGTTGGTCATCATGGTTGAACCTCAATTTACATTTTCTGCTGACCTAAAGAAACCCATCTTTGCTGGAGAGATATCCAGGAGTTCAACATGCTGGTAGCTCGTACAGGGACCAGAGAAGGTCTCTGAAGGCTCCAGTTCTGGTGAGCACACAGGTGCGACACCCACATTGTGACTCTTGTCACTCACTGCTTTCTCATCTGCCCTACACTCTGAAAATACATCTTTCTCCTGGAACCAAGGTCAAAGCTCTCTAACATTTTAGAGCTCCCCAGGTTTTACTCAGGATGTATCTTTCCAGTTAAGGCCTTGTTCGGTACATGAGCACTTATTTGGCACTTCAGTCTGATTTTGAGATCAGGCTTTCAAATGAAGCCGGCTGAGAACCATCGGCCCTTTCCCTGGGGAATGAGCTGCTTCTCTGAAACTGTGCCCGTTCAGCCCTCCGCCCGCTCCTTCAGAGTAGGATGTGTTTTTTGACAACAGGCTGAGAAAATCTTTGGCTTGGATCCTCCAGGACCAAGCTTTTCCTTAAAACCGACTGGCATTAGCTTGGAAGCTGTTTGAACTGAGCTGTTTGTGCTATAAAGTGTTTAAGCTGTTTGGAAATTGTTTTTTCTTTTAGAGAAAAACCTTTGAGAAATGGGATCCCAGTTACCTAAATATTTTGAAGGTGCCCCCCCCCCAACAGACAGAGATTCTGGCTCATTTTCAATTTAAAAAACCATGGTCCTTCCACATGTGCATTCCTAACTAAAGGGGCTGGCTTGACCAGAGGCAATTTAGAATATCAGTTGCCATCAGAGGAGACTGCGGAAATCCCCCCACTTAATTTTCTTAATACCAAGTAGTACTCGAGCAAGTCAAACATCCCCAGCGCCGAACGGTATGCCTGTTGGGGCTGGTACTCTGAGGCTTCCACGCGTTGTCAGGAGGCTACATTTGCCTCTCTGTAAGATGAGATGCCTTTAAGATTAACTGGGGCAAATGACTGATAGAAGAAAACGTCTCCTGGATCCTCAAGACCTTCTTCTTTGACCTCTTTGTCTCAGGCTTTGCCCCTGGTGCCCTCCTGTCTCTCCTCCTCGGCTCTCTGTGGTCAGACTCCATCTCCAGCACCATCTTCCCCCTTCCCTTCTGTGCAGCCTGTGCCTCCTCTGTACCCTCACTCCCCTCCGCAGGCCTACCTCGCCGAGTCTGCAGGCTGATAGCCAGACTAGCACCACAAAGCAAATCTCACAGTAAAGTATGCCACACGGATTTTTTGGTCCCCTAGTGCATAGGAAAGTTGTATTTACAATATACCGTAGTCTATTAAGTATGTAATGCAGCATGTCTAAAGAAGCAATGTATGTATCTTAAATAAAAATACAAAGCAAGAAAACAATTATAACAGTAACATTAAAGATCACTGATCACAGGCCATAAAATAAACATCGTTATCATCATAATAACACCAAAGTTTGAACTACCGCAAAAAATAACCCAAACGTAACAGTCAAGGAGTGAGCCAACGTTGGAAAAAATGACGCCGACAGACTCGCTCAACACCCCAAAGCTTCACTTTGGAAAAAACACACTACATGTAAAACTCAGCAAAGTGAGGCACGATAAAACCTACGCCCGTACTGATTCTCTCTCTGAACTTCTCCTTTACTCTGAAGCTCTACCTTTGAGCTTGTCAGAACTGTCCCTTCAAAATTAAGCCTTCTAAGGATCCAGAGGCTAAACCGTTCATTTCTTACATTCTCCGGAGTAAAGCTGAACTGTGAGCTGCACGCAGGAAAGGACTAGAAGGGTGTATATAAAGAAAAGGACACGTCAGAGCCACAGAATTCTGCAGGAGTTAAAAGTGCTTTATCTCATCTTTTTAAAAGTCAAAGTAGGAACTGCAAACACTGTCAGGGGACCGTTAAGAAACCCCCAGTGTGTGAAAGGCCTGGTTTACCATGCTAGCTGGTTTACAGGTTATCTTAGACAATGGCCAGTTGTGCCTTTAGGAGTAGGAAAACATGAGGGTGGATCTGTGGAGAAAGAAATGGAATCTTAAATGATTATTAAAAAGGTATGAATAAAAGAAATGAGTGTAATACGAAACCTTGCTAATATCTGTGTATGTTGTGTTTGTCTTCACATCTAGATTATAAACTTGAGGACAGTATCTACATCTTATAGTTCTATGATTATTTTGCTTCTTTCAGGTATGCAAAATATTTTTTTTAGCAGTAGAAGCTGAATATATACTTAGTCCTTGATAAGTGTCAATTCAGTACTCACTATATTAAAAGCAAAGATACGAACATTCTCATTTCACAAAAGTATGGTCACAAAAATTAAAACTTTTTCTCCTTACCAAAAATTACACAAAGATTTTTAAAGAACTGCCCTCAGCATATGATCTGATTAACATACATTACAGAAAATAATTCTGCATAAAGTGAAATTGCGACTGTTTCATCACTAAACATGCGTCATTACCACTAAGAAGTAAGTATGAGGATCACAATAGGTATAAACCAAACCAGTACTGTAGATACTTTTAATAGAAATATTTGCTGGCAAAATCACTTACAAATTAAACTACAGAAGAAAGGAAACAGACGGTTTTCAGCAAATAGATGATAAACAGATTGGTAGACAAAAGGATGAATATATAATTAGAATATTATAATAGATATAGGGAGTGTGTGTTAATTATACTATTTTCTCCAAATTCCTGTTCTTTCATTCCTTCTGGAGAGACAGACAGACAGACAGAGAGGGAGAGACAGTGATCTAGAGATCAAGAGAACTAAATATGTCCCTTATGTTAGGTTCACTCTTGTCAGTCAGAATCATAATTGCCACTTAGATGCTCAGATAACAAATTTGAATAATAACGTCAGATTCAATTTGCTGTATCAGTGGATGGAACAGCTACTTAGTAGGCCCCTTAGGTCATTATTATTATTTAATTAACCGATGCGGTACTGCTTTCAACTCATTATTCTTAAAACTGATAAATACCTGGAATGTATCACACAGTTTCCTTTAAAGATTCTAACCTCCTGGGATATCATCTTCCCCAACAACAAATACATTTTGATACTATACTTAATACCAAAATGTCATTTTTCCCTCCAAAATCAAGAAGTTCTTGAAATATGTAGTTTCCAAAGACTACAGAGAACCCTCAAGAGCTGTGAGACACGACCCGTTAATTCACGTCAGGCTATTTGAGAAAATGCGCAGCTGCCTCACTTAGAACAGGAATGGAGAAGATACTCTACTCTCAAAGTTGGTGATAAAATTGAATTGCCATTTCTCCAGTATTTCCAGGCAACAAAATCTACCTTAATGGGAACCTCTTCTTGGAAATGCCTTGCCAGTGTTAACAGTTTCCACGCCACACTAATTTGTAAATCCGTTTGCTCTGAAGATAAAATTTGCTTGTTTAATAGCTCAGTTTGAAGTTTAGGTTTAAAGTATAGATTGACTTCCGATCTTCTAAACCATTCCGAGCAGCCTCTGCTAACGATTTCGCGTGAATGAGTCAGGTACTGAGGAAACGATTTCAATCAGGTTGGCTCTTTTGCTCAAGTAACGTTCTCCATTCCGCTCAGGTTCGACCGACGGCGCCTCCGCCGAGCGTCCGCGCACCGGCCGCCCGGGGCGCGATGAGACGTCGCCTGGAAGGGCACGCGCAGAGCGCCCACTCCGTTCCCACGCGACACCGTCGGAGCGCAGCGCACGTTTCGTTGCCTGCCTGCCAGGCTGTCTGTTTCACAGAGGCAAAGTGATGTGACCGTGATGGATGGCACCGCGGCCCCTTCGCGGGGACGGGGAAAAGGAGCGGGGCCAAGGCCGGCGCGGCTCCACCAGGGCGCGCCCGTCGGCAGCGCGGGCCCTCATTTCTCTTCATTTGCGCGAGAAGGCGCTCCTCCGAGCGCGTATTCCCACAGTCTCCAATCTACCAACCACTGTGCTGATTGCTTTCTTCTTTTCACTTTGAAATTACTTTAGAGGCATTATTCTGCTCTGGCCTGCCTTTGAGCAAAGCTTTTCATCCATTTTTAGCTACGTGCTCTCTAGGTCAAGGACAACAGTGCTGAAAATTAGCATCCTTGGTAAAAAGTATTTAGTCAATTATTTACCCTTTGGCCTTAAGTTTCTTCT
Organism: Vicugna pacos; assembly: GCF_048564905.1. NCBI lineage: Eukaryota > Metazoa > Chordata > Mammalia > Artiodactyla > Camelidae > Vicugna > Vicugna pacos. Next base: position 31,373,833 of record NC_133009.1, read on the forward strand.
GCTCTCTGACACTCTGGCCTGGGTTTTTTTCTTATTACTGAAGTAAGTTCCTTTAGCTACCTGCTTTCTAATTGTCGTAACGTATAGTAAAATTGAAATCAAGCTCCAAAGACTAATTTGTTTTGCCGTGTTGCCCGCTTTTGCCTCAATTTTTTTTTTTTTTTTCATTTAGGGTTGATAGGTCAGTATGTCCTTCAGGGGGAGAGACGCAAATGAAAAAAAAAAGTAATATAAAAAGCAAAGCCAGTCAGTGTAGTTTACACTCATCCCTCATGAGGACAGTGTTCAGAGGATAAGTGTCACTATGGCAATGCAAACAACTGATTTGTGGGGATTAGAAAAATATAATCCCAACCGCCACACAGGATATAAATATAGGATATTAAAATAGGCACTTGTTGGTAAAAGAGGAAAATTTATACTGAACAGTCATATATATCACTGCTGTGTTTCTTGTTGACTTCAATTCATTTAAATTCAAGTGCAAGTATCAGAAGACCTGGGATTTATGTCAGACTTCAGGGAAGTGCACACTGTATTCAAGCACACACACATAAAACTAGACTGTGAGGAGTCTGGAAAGTAAAACGGAAGTGATAACAACATGCACAGAATTTAAAAACAATTTTGGAAATACTATAGAGTCACATCAAAGGGAAAAATCAGGAAATTAAAAAAAGAAAAAAAAAGGAAAGATAAACTGGGACAAGGTAATCTTGGTTCTCACATGGAATCCACAGGTGAGCTCTACCAAAGGAGCGCCCACTAAAGACTGTCTGCAGAAACATCCATCTTTTCAAAAGTCACAAGCAAAATCAACATGCATATCTTTCTGTGAACCTTATTAAATTAGAATCTGTAAACATACTCTAAATTGTAGGTTAACTAGATTATTCACAAATGAGAGACAGAATAAAATTCCTTCTGTTCTCTTCCATAGCTGAGAAAGAAAACCTGGCCAGAAGTAGCCATCTCTGTAAACCAAAGAAAGGGTCACTAAGTGGAGGAAGTGGAGTATGGGCTAGATCTGTGAAACGTCCCAAGCAATACTGCCATAGAGGTACATTTGTTTTTCATTTAAAATAGAAAATGGAAACTCTTTCTGCGTATCCTAGAATAAACAAACATGCAGTTTGTCAGATGATGACAAACATTACAGTGAAAAACTGTCAATGCGGCAAGGACTATTAAGGTATATTAATGATTTTATGTAAGTATGGCATTGTTTTCTATCAATTCAATATTCATTTTTAATAAGTCATTACTTCAATTTTAGATAAGCTCTAAAATAGAAAGTGAAAGAGTGAAGAACCGTATTTATAGCTAGAACATCTCATACTAGGTAGAGGAAACAGCAAATTCGAAGGACTTGACTAGGGAGATTTTTTTCATGTTTGAAAAACAGTGAAGAAGGAAGGCAAAGAAATTCCAAAAACTAATTAGGACTCAAGAACTGACATGCCTTCCAAATGCACGTGGTCTTGTTTGGAAGACACAGGATATTAGCTGGATACACTAAGTGAAAGTTCTAGCTTTTCTCCAGATTCCAACACAAAGAAACAATTCCTCACATTGGGTCAAGGGTCTAAAGCGATAACCGACGACATACAATAAAACCACAGTTCTGGAAGTACTGAGTTTCTATATAAGTAAAACTCCTCTACATGCAATCTCACTTTTGATCATTTCTCTTTTCTTCCTCTTAGGTACACACTTCAGGTGATGGGCTGCCGCAGTGCCTGGCAGGACTTGTCTCACTTGAGAAATCCTGAGAGCCCTGGAACCAACTGGAACAACCACAGTGTGGATAGCTTCAATAAATTCTGAATTAAGGTTTTTGTTAAACAGTCTTTCTTTAATTTGGCCATTTCTACCATATTTCCTATTACAAGTTGGATGGGTAGAATGCAGTGTACTGAATTTATGATGTAGGCTGAGAGACAGCCTTAAGTTTTCTTACTGTAAAATAATTTTTATTTTGAAATGTGTCATTTAATCATTGATTCATTCACTCAAACAAATTTCCAAGCAGCATTTCTGAACACTCATCAGATGCCAGCCAGAGTGGGGTTGTGAGTGGAGAATGGAGAGGTGAAGACAAAATAATCCTAGAGTTTTAAAAAAGGACTAACTCTGAGATTACTGTGTTTCTCTATTTATTCTACAGAGGCGGAGAATTAAAATTTCAGCTCCAAAATATGAAGACTTTGAAAGCAATCACTTACCCTGTTACAACAAAAAGAAGGACAAACTACAAGTAAGTGAGTTTCCTTGGACCAACTAGAAAAATGAGTGGCTGGGAAAACTGCCAATCTGAAATCTGGAGAGTTAAGTGTCTACAGAGAGTCACAACCAAGATATCCTTAACTGAAGAAAGCCATCAACTGGTAGGAAGACTCAAACAGTACTGTCAACAAACTTCTGAAGGCTGAGTGTGTGCTAGAAGAGGATAAGGAACTCCTCAGTGGCACAGACTCTGGGAAAGGGAACACATTTATAGACATTATCTCAAGGATCCCCAGCAGGTTCCCATGGGGAAGATCTGAAGGTGACTCCCTCTTATCTCTGACAGCAGCAGGGGGGTAGTAACCATTCTGAAATACACTAAGTGACATCTTCAGAGCAAAAGCCCATTCTCCTAGAAGGACTCTGATGAGCCTTATTCCAGGAGGAAGAAGCACATCCTGCCCACTTAAACTCCTCCAGCCTTCCTGCATCATCTAAGAAGGAGAGAATCATCAACAAGCATCAGGGCTTCAAGGAAATACATCAAGAATGTGGCACCTATGAGAGGGTGAAGGGGTTGGGGAGAAAAAAATCCACACCACCAGAGAAATACTTTTGAAGATCACAGGGAGAAGGCATGGGTCCACTTACAGAGTTTTAATTGGAAGGTTACAGAATATACTCATTGCTCCACCTCTTACCGTCATGTGACCAGGGCTCCAACGTAGTAACAGTGGATCGAAGCTGGGAGACCTGCAATATACTGCTTGCTTTGAGGAGGAGTCCTCAGGGAAACTCAGAGTCAAGAAGGGAGACAAAACGACAGCAGTAGATGAATTTGAATCTCAGACACATCAAGTTGTAAGAAACATTAAACACAGAACAATACACAAAAGGCCTATTTATTTCAATTCCAGTTAAAAGATACATGTACATATTTTAACAAGAACGTACGAGGCATGCCTAAAGGCAAGAAAAAGTAGTGTGTAGGGAATTCTAGCATCAGAAAACAGGCTCAGAGATAAGACACATTTTGAAAATATCATATAGGAAATTTAAAGTAACTATTAACATAAGAGCTCTAATGAAAGAAAGTAGACAGCATACAAGAACAGATGGGTAATGTAAGCAGAGAGATGGAAATGCTAAGGAGGAATCAAAAGGAAATACTTGAAATCAAAAAACTAAGAGAAATAAAAATACATTGAAGGCCCATCAGCAGACTCAGCACAGCTGAGGAGAGGTCAGTGTGCTTGAAGACAGGAACTTCTCAAAATAAAATGCAGAGAGAACAGCACCCCCACAACAGGCCATCCAAGAACCGCGGGCCAGTTCTAAAACGTGTAATTCACACATGTGCGATTGGAACGGCAGAAAGAAAAGAGAGGACAAGTCAGAATATTTGAAGTAAAAATAGCTAAACATTTTCCAATATTAACAACAGACACAAGAAGCTCAGAGAGCGAGCATAATAAACAGCAAAAACAAACAAATATGCAAATAAAACAAGCAGAATTCTAAACATTTAAGTGAAGCATATGTATTAGTTTGAAAAGGCTGTCATAGCAAAATAATAAACCTGGATGGCTCAAATAACAGGGATTTATTTTCTCACGGTTCTGGAAGCCACAGCAGTGGCACAGTTGTCTCATTTATGAAAATCAGAATTAATACATAAAGAAACTAAACTTTCTGAAAATTTAATAAGATAGATTATAGGAAAAACACAAAGAATTTAGACTGTTCAGAAAAAAAGTCATGGGGAAACCTAGTATTAGTATGAAAAAGAAAACAACATTCTCAAAATTCAGAAAGGCAAATTAAAGCATCAATCGTAAATCAATGTATATCATATAATTAACAAAAATATAAAAAGACAAATATGTATTTCTAGAAATATTGTGGAGAAAAGGAGATTCTCATAAAATTTTGGTAAACATGAATTTTTAAGGCCTCTTTGAAAGCAGTCTAGTAATATTTAATTAAACACACCTACATTTACAATTGTATCTAACAATTTCATTCCTCAAAATCTATTCCACAAAGTAAAAGAAACTACTTAAATTTAATTGTATAAAGATAATGACTGAATCAATGCATATAGTGGCAAAAGGATGGATGCAAATGAATGTCCATCCATAGGTGAATGACTGAATAAACTGTGGTATGGCTTACTATTTTATGTAGACATTGGCAGAGTAATGGCTTTGGGGTGTATTGTCATTCTGTTTTGAAAAAGTTAAAATTCAAAGAAGTATATGTTAAAAAAAGGAAGAAAAATATATATCAAACTGTAATTGATTTCTAAACAACATACAATTTTATTAAAATAAGTCCAGTTTGTAAATTTACATGTCTTAACTGAGTATATCAAAATTTTACTTTCAATTTAATATGCACATTTCAATGATTTTTACCAATGTTTATCTAACGAAATTTGTTTTGAGACCATTTTTGCCTCTGTGTTATTCAACAGCTGAATCAGAAATGGTTTAGTAATTACAATTATTTTCCCCAAAGTGCTAGTTTAATTAATAACTGGTGGTATATTATGAATGAGTGCTGAAAGTGAAACTAAGAAAATACTAGATTCAGGGGCCTGGACTCCATGTCAGAGAAGTTACTTTTCTTTGATATTGCTTCAAAAGTCTTTCATCCTCATGCTTCACTGACACTTAAAACAGTGTCATGGTGGAAGTAGAAATGTAAGTGACAGGTCTAATAAATTAGCAATATCCTTCTCAGTACACTCCCCCTCATTTTTGGCTGTGAAATTCACTTCTCATTAAAATGTGTATTCTTCAAAGTTGAATGGGAGTAGCAGATTTTCTCTGAGGTTTATCTGCTTTGTAGATGATTGAGGCCCTGAATCCTACAGCTGAAAAGTGTCACTGGCCCTTCTCATGGAGAGGCACAGAGCTTTCAACATTTTGGGGAGAGTGGGTCAAGTTTCGACTGGTTAAATCAATTGCCTTTCAAATGCTGCAGTCTGAGAGGTCCGGACCATTGTTTGCATGACAGTCTTTCCTACAAGGATTCAGCTTTTCATACTTCTTTCTCTTCTTAAAATATGAACTACACGAATTAGAAGATAAATTTCAAAAAAAGTAATTGTCACTGGAGGCAGTGGTGGCAGTGGTGTTTCAATACCTAGGCCCCCAGATCGACGGTTCTAGGTGAGTGTTTTCCAAATTGGGTCTTGTAAACCTATTGAGTGAGCCTCAGTCAGCATTAGAAAACGAAAAATAAAAAATGATAGAAAAGAACTGTATCTGATAGAATAAAACTGAAATTAGAGTGTTCTCATGGAACAGTATCTTTCTTAAAAAAAGCTTTTCCTTAGTTTCTACATGCATACATATTTATAATGGTGTACACTTTGCATCACAATGTAAAATATACTTCTTATGATGAATTGTACGAGTTTACAAGACAAAAATATTTAAAAGTCATCACTTTATATCATGTGCTATAGTTTTGCCCGTTAGGCCTAAAATAAATCAGGGTATTCTGCATCAGACAAGATATATTAAAACAATATATACAACTCCGAATTTCCGCATCCATTTTGTCTTTTCTGAGAACTCCTTTTGTTTAATATAGTAAAAGAACCAAAGATAGTTTTACAAATGATATCCGTAGTTTCAAAAGCACTTACATGAACAGCAGGAAGTACCACAGATAAAGTTTTCATTCATATGGTGTTCATGGAAGAAAATTTATCCATCTGAATTAGAAAATATAAAATGGCCTAGGGAACTATTTCTCCTCTTGCTTACTGCATAAGAAACTCTTCACATATTTAAAATAACAGTACTGAATTATACTACATAAAAATATTTTTAAAATATTTATTATATTATGTGTGTATATGTATGCACACAAAATTTATTGATCAAGCATCATTTTGGGTAAGTTATAAACATCTTTCAGTATGTATCTTCTCGACAATTAATTATGCTATCCAGAAAGGTAGCTGATTCCTTTACAAAAC